>NW_008580155.1:424030-427703 GCF_000520115.1 Aphanomyces invadans
GACTTGGCCTTCTACGACAATCCTTTTCATCGACAAAGGCATGGAGAAAGGTTGACGTATTCAAAGCCTTTACCACATTCGCTTCGGAGGGTTTGATACGTTCATGAGTCTTCTGCGACACGTCGTCGATGCCAATAATCCGAGACATGGATTGTTCGTCAAAGTTAGATGTTGAATACGATATTTGGAAAAGAATGTATCGTTAGAGCAATTCATGTCTAGCGTAATGTTAATTTGCCAAAGCACAAGGTATTGTGCTCCTACTTGGCTCGTTGATGATACAATATGAGTGCATTAAGCCAATGATTATTTAATAAACTACATGAATTGGGACTGAATTAGGATTTTGGACTTCATGTTCATGGTGGGTCAGATTGATCGGCTAAGCACATTTGATCAAAGCGAAGGAGATATTGGAAATATCTCGGTCATAATTCAGTGTACTGTATATTAGGGTGTATGTGACTTTTAATCCTACAGTTCTATCAACTTATTGGATTCTCTGCTGTACAGCATGTGGTAATAGAAATGGGAAAATCAAATGAAAGGTAGCTTCGCAGCCACAGTATTGACCAATCAGTGTGTGGGATAATTCATCCAGAAATGCGATGGGTGTTGGCCATGCCGACGCAAGATCGCTTGGAATCTGGCGCGTTCGCCGTTCAGAGTAGATGGAAGTTGCAAGAGCCGACGCACTTGTGTTGACCGCTGTAGGGGCACTAGTTCCATCATTGAGGTGATGTGCGGCTCACCCGCTCGCACATGTTTCACCTTGTACTGGTAGCCCGCAACCAGTAGTGTCCACAGCGCCATGAGCTCAGAGGAGGCATGTGGCCACGCCGGAGAGGGGTTCACTCGACTAATGTCCAAAATGTTGTCCTCGAAAAATCCAGACTAATGAGTTGCTTTGGAGCTGTTATTGCTGCTCAGAGCGGTTGGACTCGGGGCAAGCAGTCAAGGCGCATTAAATGGTTTCGACTGCGACGTAGCCATCTTAGGGGCGTTGCATTGAGTTCGGATTGGCTAATTGCATGAGGTAGAAACTGCAGTCCACATGTAACACGCGGTATCGGGCATGGGTCCAAAGTCGGCTTTCAGTGGCATTGTGATGGCGACGGTGCATAAAAATCGTATCAGGTACGTGAGAACTGCCTCCATCGTGCCGTGCGTGCGGAGCATGGGGTGGTTGTGGATTGGTTGGGGTGAGCTAAAGCATGCCCATTTTATGTTCTGTGGTGTCCAATCACGAACTTTGTGACAGTCTCCTAGTAGATGACATTGTAAGAGAGACGCCAAGGGACCTTGAGTTGTACAAGGTGACACAACTCGCGTCTGATTGACGCGTACACCTGCCGAGCGATAAGTTTGCTGTGAGTACGGCACTGGACCATCTTGAATTAATTAGTGTGGCTGTGTATAGGTCGACGGCCGGGCAGAGGGCAACTGGCAGCAAGAGTTTAGCAAGCGACTCAGGACCAAGGAGGCAAATAAAGAAGTGAATTGATGTTGTTAATATCCTCGTTTCATATGTTCAGTTATTCTTCCTGCTGGTGCATGCATGACGAGCTTGATGCTAATCCTTCAGCGACGCTACACCGTAGCTGGTAGACATCAAAAACCCAGTGATGCAATTCACAATCTTGACCATGACCTATCGTAACCGAGTTCTTCGTTTCCGGACCCGGATGACTGACTTGTCTTCCGTGAGCGCGGGAAACTTCATCTGACCATTGTACTCTAACCGTCGTATTGCGGGCACGACAATATCGTCGATCTCGTCTGCAGTTGATCAGGTGAGTGCCGGGGTCAAAAAAGTCGCTCAGGCAGTGGAACCCCGACCTCATCAATGCTTCTACCATTCCAAGCCTTAGTGGCGAAAGAAAGCGATTAGGGTGACAAGCGGTCCGTGTGCAGCAGGATGCAAACAACGGGTTGCTTTGACGCTAGACTGACATCCCCTACAGCTGCGCCAGAGCACGCTGGAATTGGCAGCGTTTATCCGCAGGTAGGAGACACTATGCCTTCCACACGTCGTTCCAAAGTGGTGATACTTTAGCGAGACGACTGCCGGCGCTCCGAGAGTTGGGCCGGAATGTAGGAAATCAAAACGGTGAAGTCGGTTACAAGATGCGAGTACTGCGTCGAACATGTCATGTGCAAGACACGTCCACATATAGTCTGTATCAGTAGGAAAAAGAAGCAGAAAGTACAGTCAGGTCAGTCGTTGCGATGCGATGATGGACGCGATGTGAGGCTCTCACCATCCCACTGATCGATCTTACTGATGTGCCGCTTTTATCAGAGATACCGTCATTTTGGTAGGTCTGACGTCTGATTCTGGATGGACCTATTTATCAGGGACTGCCATGACTCTGTTTGCTTCGGCGACATGATGAAGACAACCGCCGTGACTTTCCACAATATGGATAAGGTGACCGTCTGAACGAGCAGACATCGCAAGATACTGGCAGAGCAAGCCAAGATGGTCTTGTCGATGAGTAATCAGCCAGCAAGAATGTCTCTCCTGCAAATAGCAGAGTTGTGGCAGTGTAGTGAGTAAGCTCGATCCCATACTCTTCGTGGCCATGTAGGAATTGGTTTAGCAGCTCTAGAGTCAGCACAAAAAGAAGCAACGACAGTGGATAGCCCTGTTTTACGCTGCGATTCGGATAAATTGAGGCCAATTTGACTCCGTTGTTTCGTAAGTGAACCATGGGATGGTTGTACAACAGTCTAATCCACGACTTGAACTTATATAGGGTCAAAGCCGAACGCGTCCAGTGCATCAAACAAGTTGTCCCAAGACACGCAATCATAGGCCATAGCGAATTCCAGAAAGGCTACGTAGCCTTCCTGAATTTTCACCATGCATATGTGCTGTAGGTTCATCAGAAACTCCATGTGGTCATGTGGACGTCGGCCAAGAACAAAGCCTTTCTGGCTGGGCAGGACCATATTTGGCAAAGCCAATGACAAATGGCAATCTAGTTCTGCTTGTCTTTGGTGTTCATCACGGCGCTCCCTCCCTAGATCTTTTACCTCCACCGGCACCAAGCTGATAGGCCTGTTGCTCCCTGGATCTGCTCGGTGCTCTTCTTAAACAGCAACACCACTTCACTGGTTCATTGACAGAAGTATACCGCAGTTAAATTGGCTAGGATCTCGCCAAAGACCACAGGTGCCACTTGTAGATACAGGCCGAGAAGCCATCGGGGCCTGGCGGACGTGCGGCGCCATCCTGATGATGCTCGTCTGAAGTTCCAGTCCGGTAACATCCTCCTCTAGCGAATTCTTATCCTCAGCTGTTAGTTTTCAGCGGAGTACACGAAGGAAGCTACGGCGAGCGGTACGATTTGGTGGGGCGGGGTCGTCCTCGCGCATGACACACGGTCAATGGTCCACAAATGTCCGCTGGTTGATGTCCGGGTCTGCTGACAACGTTCCATCGGATTGTCGAACAATCGAACTGTCGTTTTGAATAGGGCTTTGGTCGGCGAGCGAAAGAAAGGCTGTAGAGCACTCATTCTTGCTCGTGTTGCATTCAAAGCTGAGGTCAGTGTTGTATACCTTCCACACGCCCGTCTCGAAGTAGATCTTTTCCTTGACCTCGAGATTCTGGTCATTGGATAGACCGTCTGCGTGTTGACGGCGAGATACAGTCAGCCGTAGCACC
>NW_008580155.1:441768-602193 GCF_000520115.1 Aphanomyces invadans
GCCTTTACATTGGTCGACTCTGCACTCAGTACGATGGAAGCCATCTTCACAACTTTCTCCCATTGCTGTAGTGAGCGGTTAGGTATCCTCTTCTCGGAAAACTGTCCCTTGGACCAACCTCCATCTTGAGCATGCATGCCACGATGTTGCACGTAATGGGGTGTTGTACTTTACGCATGACTTCATCGTGGTCGGCGCCTCCAAGCTCGAGTCCTGTCAACGCTTCGAGGTAGGCGTCGCTGGCTTCTTTGTACTTGCCAGCTTTGAACAGGTCATTGCCCTTGCTACGCTGATGTTCGATCCATCCTTGCTTCTCTGACGAGTCCATGAGCGCCACGCGATCCACGGACGTCTTGATCTTCGCCTGGGTGTCGAGGCATGCGATTTCCTTGGCCGACCTGGGTCAGAGTCAAGAGGGACCAGCCCTGCGTCCCGCAGTACGTACGTGTCTAGTGCGACCCCGTTGCCGACATTGCGCTTGAGCTCCACTTTACATCCATCTCCCATCGTATCGTTGATGCTATCGAGCATCTTTGACACCGTGTACGCTTCGCCATATCTGCCGCTCATGCCGAGTCGGCTTTCTCGCGAAAGGGCACGATTCCAACGAGACACGTTATCCGACATACATCCGGATAAAAAATTCGGAGAACTACTGCAAGAAAATCCTTGCCCGTGGTGATCATGGACGAAGGCGGCAGCGGCTGGAGCGACGCACTCCAGGCGGGATACGTGACGTTCTGCCAAGGCATTCAAGACTCCCTCTCGCTCCACCGTATCCTCCTGCTGTACATCCAGTCGCCGATCGTGCGCAATCGAACCGTGAAATGCGTCATGGTTAACGGCATCATCTTCCTCGGCAGCATTTTCTTCTTTGACCACATCGTGATCCCGATCATCCACTTGCTTGGACTCGCTCTCAAGCACCAGGAAGAAGCGAAAGGGGCGAACGACAGCAGAAGTTTTCGCGACACCATCGACACCATGGTGTTTGTCATCTACCAGGTACGATGGAAACATTGCTCATCCACTTGAAAAATGCACCTAGGGGCTGTGGATGTACCCTATCTACTGCGTGAGCTTCATCTTGAATGCGATATGGTACCAAGAGCTTGCGGATGAAGGTACGCCTTCGATCCGTGTGATCTATTCTGGCGTGTGGATCATGCGTTGTGCAGCGTACCTTCAAACCCACGGGAAGGCCCGCCCCGCGCCCGTCAAGGACATGCTCATGTATGGCGTCCCGTTGTTGTTCTCGACACTCACGGCGCTGTAGCGACGAAGTGTACCGCGCTATCTTGGTCTTTTTCTTTGTCGTGCAAACGATGCTCTCGTACTTTGTGCCACTGGTCGGGCCATACCTGAGCTTTGTACACACGAGCTGGCTGTACGCGCTCTACTGCTTCGAATACAAGTGGAGTCTACACGGATGGAGCATCGAGAAGCGCCTCGTGTACATGGAGAAGCACTGGTGTGGCATTTCCCCGGTCCACAGTTCGGCTTGACGACGCGCTCGCACGTAGGGCTTACTTTGTCGGGTTTGGGTGTCCGTTTACGCTGGCCACGTACTTTGCGCCGAATTTCGTGAACAAGGGGATCTTTGCCCTCCTCTTTCCATTGGTAAGCGCTCCGTTTGGAAGATTCGGCACGCACTCAAGGGCCATCATCGTAGTTTTTGCTCCTGGCTACCGTGTGCGGCCCGTCGACAGACGTTGAGCCGTCCAAGCTGCCCTTGTTCGGGTACACCCTAGTCGCCTCCACCTGCCCCAACTGACACACGGCCGTGTGTAGACCATCGCGATGGCTCACGCTGCAGTTTGTCCGGCGGCTGAGCAATTTTACAGGAATGAAGCACCGCTCGCAGCCACCTCGCAAGGCGAATTCTCCCCACGTCCACATGCGGCGTTGACCAGATGCGTCGGAATCTGCCACACGGTGAAATCGGTCGTGTTACGATAACAATCCATGCGATGCGGGGCACCCCCTGGCACATTGCGCTAGAACATCACCAAGTGAACAACGAGGCTGGAGGATAGCTGTTCGACAGGTTGTCGGGAAAACTGCGGATGCAAGACGAAATCAGTTTGCGTGACATGTCCATCTTTGCGATGTTGGCGGTCCGCAGAGCTTCTCTCTCTTCTCTCGACGGCATGACGAGAGGATGCATCGGCAACGAACCCCTCAACGTCCTGTCAAATATGCGAGGGATCGACGCGGGAGGCACCTCCGTTGCAATGTTGGGATGTTTGCCATGGACGGCGGTCGAAATGTGCTTCTTGTTGGGCATCTTGGACACGGGGGTCGTGTAGTTGGCGGCTGGCGCTGCAACTTTCCGGCACTTGGCGTTGAGTGCTGTGGCAGATCGGCGAGAGATCGAAGTTCCTCTGTCAGGAACGTTCGGTGGCGCTTCGTCCGCGGTGTCCGCGGGCCGCTTGAGAGGAAGAAGTCTGCAGCTTTGGCGATCCCCGCCACTGGTCGTTTCCACTTTCACCGAAGATATCCCAGCAACATCTTGCGACATCACTTGGATCATCGGAGGGGATACGGCTGCATCTGCGCTGGATGGTGCTTGTGCATCAACCACACGAGGGGGAGAGGAGCGTGGGGTAAGTCGGGAAACAGAGTTCACGGCCACCTTCTTGTCGCTGGACACGGCGTACGCAGAGTCAAGGGCTCGAGGCAGAGGCACGAAGGCACGCCGGGACGGCGTCGCCGCTGACATGGCATAGGCGACCGCGAAATTCAAAACAGCCTTTTCGTCTTTTGTGTGCATAAGGCCTCGTTTCTTTTTGCGGGGTTTGTCTTCTTTCGTGGAATTAGGAGCCTTGTTCTCGATGGCATCCGTGGTTACTGACGCGTCGCCGTGAAGAGGATGCTCTCCAACAAGTGCATGCTTGCGAGGGAGCGACAAAGGCGTTGAAGGGGAGATATCGGAGGCGTTCATTGCATCCGCGCCCAATTCAGCTCCGTGTTTGAAGGGCACAGCCATACGAGAGCGGGATCGTTGAAAGCTGCTCCGGACGTTATGGGCGGTGTACGTGGTCTCCACATCGGATAAGTTTGATGGTGCGTGTGTAGGGCTCGACGGCGCTCCTCTTCGCGAGTGCAGTTGCGACTGTGATGGACTCATTGGGATTCGTGTACGAGGGGGAGATTGTATCCTTTCAGCAGGTTGCAGCTCGATTGGTGTATGGACTGGAGTTTTCGCTTCAGAACCCTCCACATGACTGAGGCCGATTCTCTTTGAAGCAACCGTCCCAACTCGTGCCGCATTCATCTGCTCAAGAGATATATTGGTGTCACCAGATATACGGCGCTTGGTGCGCGGCTTGGGAGGGACACAACGATCTTTCGACAACACAGTTGAACGCTTGGGAGCCGTCTTTCCCGCCAGAGACCGGCAATCTTTCGCACCAGTGACCTTCCCGTCCACCGCGCGACGACGGGGCTCGTAAGGTGGAACACTTGAGCTCTGTGACGAAGGTCGATAGCGCATCGGACCGCGTCGGTATGCCAATTGGTCTCTGTCCATGCTGGAATTGCAGCACGAATGTCAATCTTCGAAAACAAGTATAATATTATAGAGGTTTTGCGAAGAAGCCGGCGTGATGGACAATTCAAAAACGAAACACGAGGTGGAGGAGGTAAAGTCGGCGGGACGAAAGCTCAGTCCACATACGCGGATGTGTTGAGCCCAGTGCATGGGAAAGGTACGTGACTTAGCATGGAAATGAGCTCCTTTGGGACTTCGTAGATGCAAGCAGGAGCCCCCAACTACCACACGACCTCGCTCCGCTTGAGTCTCGGTCCATGTCGATCAGACCTTGATCCACAACTATTCGAAGTGAAAGATCACAGACAACCTGTAGTAGGTGTCGAGCTTGTTGGATAGTCGGATAGTAGCAGCTCCCGATGTGCTGAGCTCGATCTTGCATAGCGTGTGTTTGTGGTGTTTTTGGACCTCCAGCATCCACAGCGCTTCAGTGGTGCCGCAACAGCAGCTAGCCGCAATCGGAATGGCTATGGCATTGCCCATTCATGTTAGATTCCGATTGCGAAGCCGAACGGGGCGTTTACATAATGCAGGAGCGATCGTGGGTGAGGAGGCAAGGTGCTCGAGCAAACTATAAATATCGGACAGTTGTTTCACGAGTTGGTTGCGCGAGCCAAAGGAGGGCGGCGACGACAATGCCTCCGCCGAATCGGCAAAAGGAGCTTGAGGCCCAGGTTGAAGAGCTCAAGGGCCAAGTGGAGGCATTGGCGAAACGCAATGCTGCCGACAAGGCGCAGATGCAAACTGCCATCGAAATGGAGAAACGACTTCGAACGCAGCACATGACAGAGGCCGCAGAAGCACGAGCTAAAGCGGACGAGTTACGTCAGGTCACTACGACCCTCCAGCAAGACAAGGACGAGCTCGAGATTGCGATTTCCGCCGCGCGGGCCAACGAACAGCAGATACTCGAAGCGTACAACGCGTTGGATGCCCAGCTGCGAGAAACGTATGCAATGTACCAGCACCTGGAAGCCCATAGTCACACCCAAGCAGCCACAATCCAGAAATTGCAAGATCAAGTGGACCGCGCCGCGATCGCCGAAACCACCTACCAAAACGAGCTCGCCACGGCTGTCACCCGCGCCAACGAACTGGAAGCGCAGTGGCTGCAAAACCAATCAGCGGTCGATGACTCGTGTGCAAACTTGCGAGCAGAGCTAGCCGACCGAGACGAGCGCATGAAAGCTCACAAACTAGAGCATCAGTCCCAGCTTCTGGAGCTCGAAGCGACCCTCGAACGAGTGCAAGCCGAGCTCACGGCGTCCAAGACTCTAGCGGGAAACCTTGAGAAAGAATTGAGTGCAGTACACCACACGAGTGACCGCGACGCCGCCAGTGCTGCGATCAAGGAGCTGCAAGAGGAAGTGTTCAAGACGTCGACTGCGCTCGTCGCTCAAGGCGAGACCCTCCTGACTCTCACAGAGGCCCACAAAAAGGTCAAACTGGCGTTGCAAGTTGCCAAGAAGGACGTCAGCGACGCTCGAGCGCTGTTGCTTCGAGGGATATCTGGTCCGGACGTCGACGTGAGTTTGTATCAACACGTGCGGCTCGAAGAGCTCGTGCGACTGCGACTCAAGGCGGAGATCGACATGGAAGCTGTATTGGAGGGCGACTGCGGCGGCAGCGACGGCACTGAGGCCGAGATCCAGTCGGATTTGGGGCTCGGGATGGGCAGCTTAGGAAAGCTCGAGGTATGTCGGTGGCGATGAAAATAGTTCATGGATGGAGCTTCGCCGCGATGATGGCTAACGTGCAAGTTGTGTTGCAGCGCGAGATGCGGCTCCTTCGTAGTCGAAACAAACGGCTCAGCGATCGAGCGGTCGATCTGGAAAAAGAGCTTTCCACAGCCGTGGCGGCGATGGACGATGTCAAGGCGCTGAAGGAGAAGACCGCCGAGTTGGCAGGGCGGCAACGCACTGAGAAGGAGCTTCGGACACGGACGGACGCCGCGTTGGTGGAGGCCAACGAAAAGATCGTCGCGTTGTCGGAACACATCGAAAAGCTCATGGTGCACTTGAAGCACGAGGCTGCGGCCAAGGCCAAGGCACAGGACGCATTGAAAGCAGTGGAAGCCGAGCGACGGGAGCTCATTGACGCGTCGACCAGTCTGACCAAGAAGACAAACGCCAAGGACCGCGTGATCTCGGAGCTGCAGCAAGGTAGCAAGATCCTCGAAGACCAGCTGCGCTTAATGGACGAAAAGTACATTGAGCTCCGCAACAAGTTGGACTGGTCGCGCACAACGTCGCAGAAGGAGGTACTGTCCTATCGATTTGGAACGCGATCGAGACAAAAGCGAATGGAATGTAGTCGCGTCGCCTTCAACACGAGCTCAACACACTGCGATGCAAGTGGCAGCTCGCGATGGACACGGGCCAGCTGCCTACCGAGCAAGTCGCGTCAGTCCTGAAACCACTGTACTGTTGCGTTGTCTTCATGTCGTGGTCATGTGGATCCATCTCGCCGCGTAGGAAGAAGATGGCGACTCTCAGCAGCTCAGCGTCGGAATCAAAGGTATCCAACAACCGGGAAAGCTCGCCACCTTCGAATACGGCAAGTTCCCGTGATGGGGCTCGGTCCCCGCCGCCACCCAAACGCGCGACGTTCGACATTCCAAAGTTGCCTCAACCCGCCAGTGAAGACGGCACGCCTTGGTCCGATGCCAAGCTCGGGATGCTGCAGAAACAACTCGACCACACGCATCATCACACAAGGACGTAATGACTTGTTACGCCACACGCACTAACTTGCGGCAGTTCTGAAATTGCCTGTCAGTGGACTCGTCTTTCTTGGCGTTATGATTGAGGCCGCTGAAAGCGACCCATTGCTCGAGAGATCGCGTGGACCCGATCGAGTACATTTCGTCTTTACTGCTGGGAGGTTCGCCCGAGTTGAAGCGAAGAACTCGACGGATGCGAATGTAGCTTTCTTTTTGTCTGGCCACGAGCCGCGCCATGGCCGTGTCGTCGCTCGCAATCGTATGAATCAACGATGGGTGCAGGGGGTGCTGCACCCGACGTGTATATTTTTCAAACACAACGTCGGTCGTGGGCGAGTAAAAGTCGTACCCGCGAGTCCACCACCGCACGGCTCGGTAGTACGCGAGGCCTTCCCAAACAAATTCGACATTGGGGTCAGACGGCGCCTCGATCAGCGCCTTGATCGGGCCGAACAGAAAGTCTTCCGAGTACTGCGACACCAATCGTGGAGTGGATGTCCGCGGGTCGGCGATCAGCACGGGGAGGTTGAATGCCACCACTGCAATGTTTGATTGAATAGACGTGATGCGACCAGTGCAGAGAATGGCTTGCTGCGAAGAGTCGGTTGGCCACTCCTTGGACCGAACGGCCGGAGGAGCAAAGCTGAGAAGGGCCTTGGGATTCCCGATGGACGTCCATTGCGCCAGCACTGCGACATCCCAGCGCGGCGTGAATTCAAGTCGCGTCGTGATTGAGAGGAAGTATTTGTGGCGAGACTGTACGACCATGGACTCGGCGATGGCGCGGGCTGGACCAGGACCAATGTGGTCGGCAGCGTGGCGTCGCTTGTGATGGATACGAGTGGCGTGGTATTCGCAAATAGAGGGAGACGTTTGGCAAAGCAGTTGAAAGCACGTCGTGTCATCGTTCGATCCAAGCTCAACTTCTTCGAACAGGTAGATGTGGATCGAGACCGAGTATTGGGCAGTGTCGTAGAGGGATTGCAACGTTTGCATGCACTCTTCATTGTCGCGGTAGTGTGTGAGTACGACGCCAATCGAAGGCGATGCACCTTCACCGAAGACAGGTTTGGCCGTTGCTTGATTCCGGCGGAGGTTCTCCAAAATGCTCGTATCGCTCATTTGCGGCATCACAGACGAGAGCTTGATCATTTCAAAGTAGACAATGACGACACCAACCACGCATACTGCCAAGAGTGCTTGAAAATTACTTTTTCGCTGGAGAAACACCATCAAGCCGCTTTCCCCCGCCGCGTTGGGGATGGCGCGATGAGGCATTGCAGGCAGCTTTCACTTGACGCCGTTTCTAGAGCCCATCCATCCGTAATTTGAACCTTTTTATCCGGATGAAATGATGAAACTTGGAACGGAAATCGCACGACGCAGCTCTGACGCGACGAGTCCATGCCAGCCAGCTTGAATGGCGGCTGCTGGCCACCATGAGGTAAACGTCGACCAAGCACCAGCTCATGCAGCCATGTCCCAATCGCAAAGCTGGGATATATTCAGGAGACATATCGGCTGGCAGCCGCATCCTGTTAAGAGGCGACCCTTCTAACCTTAAGCAGTACGACGGAACCCTCGAAATTACCTCGTCAATGACCATAAACACCAGACGGAAACATGCACTTCACATTTTACATGGTTAAATACGAAGGCTGCTCAAAATGCAACGAAGTGGTTTACAACACCGAGTAGACAAGCGCAACCGATGCAGTCAGAGCAACCGACAACGTCGAGGCAGCCGACGTCGTAGGAACGGGCGTGGTGGTGGGGGTCGTGACCTTGGAAGTAGTCTTGGGGGCAGCAGTCGTCGTGATCACTTCTTCTTCAACAGTGGAGTTGGGGTCCACAGTGGCGCGGGGCTTGACGGTCGTGGTCTCAGGAGGAGTTGTCTTCAAAGGATCCACGTTGCATTGCTTGGCATACGGGAGTACGTCGTTGGCAGGGACACGGGTGTCAAAGACGCATCGAGGGTACTTGCCCACCAAGTTCTGGACAGCGACCACACACGACGGCACCGCGCAAATGTCATCGGGACGGCCGTCAAAAATTTGCTTTTGGGCGTCCGAGCGGCACTTGTTGTAGCTTGGGGTGCTCTCGAGCTGGTTAATCTGGCTGATCTCGACCGATGTGCAGAGTGCCTTGATCGTCGTCGGCGCAGGAGTGGGGGCTTTGGTAGTCGTGGCAGTTTGGCCGCTCACGAGGGCGGCGGCGACGCACGCAACGAAATAAACAGCTTTCATGAAGGTGAGCGCTGAATGGGGAATTGGAGAATGGTTTACGTAGGAGAACGGCGGCAATGAACTCGCGATGGGAGTGTATTTTATTATCTTTATATTTGTATGTCCAATGCAAGCGTAGTATTTCAATTATTTCAGCTGGTCAGTCCGGAGAGAGTTTCACACATGTTACTTCGGTCCCTACAGTAACCAATGAGATCGTGTCACCTGTGTCATTTTGAAGCCATTTTCAAGTACTATACAGATAGCAAGATAATTTCGAAAGGCACAATCTGAATTTTAGCCAATCATAAATCTCCACCAACGCGCTCGCCATGGAGCGGCGCAATGCCCCAGCGTTTGACCACAAGACGTCCTTGTCGGTTTAATAGGTTCAACGAATCTAGGTCTATGCAATCGTATGTTGATATATGAGTTTAGCGTGCAGGTTTTATTCCACGTAGTTCCGGATAAGTCTGGACGTTTCTTTGAACATCCATCATGAGCTTCGACGAAGATTGACTGACACCTGGGACCAAGGCTTGCCTGGCATGGAAACAGTGATGGGCTGCTGGTTTTGATGGATCATCCCCGTTGACCAACGGAGATGGAGTTGTGCAGTTGTGTGTCGGTGCAACCGTCCTCAACTTTGCATGTTCACTTCATGCGAATTCGTTTCTTGCAGCCTGCCATCCATCGAACCAACCTGACTGTGAATCGATCTTTTCATGGAGTGAAATCTGGCGCCACAGTGCATGCACGAGCATGAGATCCACTATTTCACACGTTGGTTGCAAGGTCGCATCGAGTTAACAGCACAAACAGATACCCCCGGCCTCAAATTCGCTACAGGTCGGTGCGTAACCTGGCTGCACATTGTAGCTGTCTGAGCGTAAACTGCATATGTATTAGGATTGTTTAGCAGTGTGTACGCGCAAAACTAGGATGAGTTTCAAAGCTCTTTGGAGTCGGTGGTTTTGGCATTTTTACTCGCAAGGTCCATGCGTTCGCTGCAGCAGTACAATGACTACTTGTCAAGGTCAGAGCGCGGAGTTGACGAAACAAGTGCATCGCTCGAGAGCGCTGACGCAGTGTAAGGGCTTGCAGCTTGTATGCACCCATGCCCAAAGCATCCATCCAGATGTATCGCGCATGAACAATGGCTGTCGCGCACGCACACAACGGGCGACGTACACATGAAGGCAATCAGTGTCGACATTAATGGATTTGCGCGTAGGCGTCTGGATCGAGCCATCCGACGTTGATCAAGTGGGTGATAAACGCTTCCTTTTCACGGTCGCTAAAGTTGGCATTGTGGCCGCAGTTGAGAGGGACCAAGAGCCCGATGTCGTGCGATGTCTGGAGCACTCGGGCGGCCATCGACTCTTCCAAGAACTGGACGGTCGATAGAACTGTCGTCACGTCTGCGTCTTGCTGCAAAAACGGAGTTTCGCCCAATATCTACACGAATAGCGCTATCACGCCTCGAGCAAACATGCACGTGGACGCACTCGCAACAGAATCGAGTGGGCTTGCTCGAGCGAGATCGGCGTGACAAAGTCGTCCCGCCTGCGCTCCGTCTTGGTTTCGGGGTGAGCGATCTGGCACTGCGACCGTGATGGACCCCACACTAACAGCGACGCCATCCAAGCTCGAATCGTTTCCAACCCGCCGCCTAGGCACACAATCTTTGGCGCCGCACACAGAAACCATTCGAGTACCTGACGCGTAAAACAAGCATTGGCCACAATGGCCATCGACGGAGGCAATGGCACTCCAGACATCGACGATACGCTTCTCGTCCTTAGTAATAATTGCACTGTCGCCAGCTGTCATAACTAGTCGAGCCCGCTGGGCGATGCGTTCCAAGGCGAGAGCAAAGGCTTCAACGGTGGATTCGCTCAAGGTGGTCCCTGCAGCAATACAATGGGTCGTGATGTTCGTTCAAGCTCGGTGAAAACAATCCTTGTACCTGATGGGACCACAGCGGACGCTTCAACGGTGCTAGCACGATGCATGGAAGAGCATGGCAGCTGCATCCACAAAGGCAGTGTCCGCCGATGTGGAATCGAATCCACGTTTGCGTCACCCAGCTCCAGTCGCAGCGCAATTCCAGCTTTTAGCGACGAACTGTCCGCGATGATCTAGTTCCATGCATCGATCATGAGCCGCAACATGAGGCCACGGCTACCTCATCGCACGGATCACAACAAATCACTTTGTGACAAGGGGCGTCCAAATAGTTGGCCACGTTATCCGTCTGCCACCTCGTCACACACGACAACGCTGTCCCTGCCCACGACGCTGACAACGAAAAAGACGACGGGGTGGCTCAGCACGTTGCACAGCTCCGACAGGAAAGGCGTACCGACCAACCGCTGGGCGACTGCGGGCAAGTTGGCAAACGTCCGGTCAGCCACTAACAATTCAATCCCTGGCGCATTCTTTGCCACATACGTTGCAACCAAGCCCCCAATGGATTCGCCATGCACAGCCAGTCGTGCAATGCCTCGCACGACTCGTAAATGATGGACCATGGCCATGCCGTCCATGTTGTTGACGTGCGGCGACGGATATCCACGACATCGACCTGCACGATCTGTGTTATTCCTTCCGCCAGCAACGGTAGGACGGGGGGGGGGTCGTTACCGTAGCCTCGGTAGTTGAATACACAAACGTTAATGCCGCGACTCGTGTAAAACGGAATCCAGTCCGATTGAAAATGGTGAAATTCGTACAGTCCACAATTTGGGTTGCACAGCACGACTGTCCGTCCAGTGTTGGTGGATTCATTCGACATGCCATGCCCTGGAAGGAACATGGCATCGATGCGGTGGCCGTCTGGCGCTACGACCCACACTTGCCGACCATTCTACCGGTGATCGCATCAGACGAGGGGGGTGCTATGTTGAGACGACTACTCACAAATCGCGCAGCCAAGTCGGCTCGCATGAGGCTCAAGTTGGCCACGATTTGAAGTGGATGCCGAGACTGCCATAGCTCGCTAATCAACCGCAAGAGACCCGTCCGTGGCTAACATCCCGCCGATTGTAACAATGGGAGCCATGGACTTGTTCAACAAGCAATCGTACCGGAGTTGTCGATGGTTCCCCCATATATTCGATGGCACTTCGGAGGTCGTGCACACATGTCTTGAACTCCGTCAAGAGCGTCTGTAGAACCGGTCACTCATTGTGACGCAAGCTAACATGGTCAGGGTACCGCATGGGGAGGGGATTGGAAGGATGGCGCGGTGCCAATTCGAGAGATTACTTGTAGCATGGACGGCTCCAAGTCTTCGGCATAATGTAGAAAAGCCCGGACTCGTGAAAGGACGAGATGCCCGTCGGCAGTTAATGTTTCGTCCTGGCCATACGACAGATAGATTAGCATGCCGACATGGTGCGGGGGAAGCACTTACTTCATCGACGAGCTCCAACGAACGCCCCAAGATTGTCATGATGTTGGTGACGCAGGATCGATATTCGTTTCGAATGGTGACGAGCGACTCGATGCGGGGCTGGTCCCACGTCTCTGTCGTTTCCAGCATCTATTCGTCGAATGCGTCAACATGGACACATTCAATCCAAGGAATCGTACGCTCAGAAGCTCCTCTGTCGTTTCAGCAGTCAATGCCAGCCATCGCTTGCACATTTTGGCGAAATTGCGCTCGCAGTCCCGAGTTACAACGCGGAGATGACCAGGATATGCAATCAAGAGAGCGGCAAAGCGTGCGGCACATACGCCACATGCTACGACCACTGCAAATAGGCCTATCAGATGCACGTCAAGTCACTTGGTCGACAGTTTGCTTCAAACCAGGTTTGGTGATGAGGGACGCAACCCAAGCAAACAATGACCTGATCATTGTACGTCAGTGTGGTGCACGTTGGGAGTAGCAGGAGAAATTTTACCATGCCCCAACAAAGGTTGTATTGGTGACGGCAAACACCACAAACGTACTCGCTGGAAACTGCCACAGGCATGAGGAAGTACTCCAGCGCCAGAGGAATGGAACTAGTACACACCATAACAAGCTGGCGGTATGGATACCATAGCTGCTCAGCCAAACATGTCGGCAGATGTCGCTCTTCCATCTTGATGCCGTCTGTCCCGTTGTAGTCAAGAAGGCTCTTTTCATCATCATCCGAATCGTCATCACTATCCGACGACCTCGACGAGGTCTCAATTTCTGGCTGGGGCTGGTCATGGATTTCAATAAGAACACTGGATGACGTCGGATGCACGAGCTTTCTCATTTCTGGAGGCTCCTTCGGTGCCCCTCCCATCCAGTTGGGCTTGGTGTTGTGCGTGCTGTCGCTCACGGTCGCAACCGCTCCTGCCGCGATGAGGATGAAGCCGAGAATACGCGAGGCGCAACGAGCACATTAAAACCATGCCGTTTGTATCGACACTGTTGTGTATTTTTTTCGTGCACTTGAAAACATATCAAATCAAATCCTCGAGCTCTGATTGGACAGTAAATTCAGAATAATATTTCTCACAGGAAATCCCCAAGGAGTAACATATACGTTGTCAGAAGTATCGAATTTCAAAGGTTATCCTCCACACCAAGCATCCAGAGAAATCGCGCTTGGATTGGCTAAAATTCAGCAAATTCGCCGTGCAATGGCACAAACTTTCGCGAAACGCGGTATCCGACGTCGCGCCGGCGGACGCGAAGTCCCCATCGAACATTCGTCGCTGACGCAGGAGAGCCTCTAGAAGAATGCCATCGAGGAATAAAAGGCGTGGTGGCGACAAGCCAAGTTACAGCATGGACGACAATGAAGCAGGTTCTGCGTTGCAGGAGCGCTCAACGACCAGCCCCATTTTACATCGATCGTTCCCGCGGGAGAAATCGCCCACATCTGCCACTGGACAACCGACTGTCCCATCCATGCCGCTCGCATCACTCGTCCGTCCATCGCTGGGCATTCGCGTGCTTCCGTCATCTGTTGTGGACGCAGCGAACCTGTTCAGTTTCGGTGACATCTACTTATCGGACTTGTCCAACTTGCGGCAATTTGAAATCGTCAATCTACAATCATGCCCAGTCCGTGTGGATATGAAGGCGGACATTCGGAAACCTTTCCTCGCGACGACATGGGGCTTCCAGACGCACAATGAGAACCTCAACCTTCTCCCAATGGATGACTGCGACCTGCATGAGAACGATCCGTTCACGCGATCGCACTCCAAGTCGTCCATTGCGTCGTCCACGACAGACACGACGTATCTAGACGAAGGTTTCAACGAACTCTTCAACCAAATGGGCCTCATCGACTCCCTCGTCCTTCAACCGAACCAAGCGCAGCGCATCATCTTCTCCATGTGCGTCAAATTCGACACGATGCCGTCGCAGACTTCCATGTCGTCCGGGTTGTCCAGCAACCGCCCCACCGACGACTCGTCCGACGATGAAAGACTTCACTTGCACGAAACGTCGTTGATTGCGCTCACGGGGCGGCTGCTGTTCTCCACGACGGTGCTGGATGCCAACAATTCTGGATCTGGCCAAGCTGGAGCACTGCCGACTCGTGCGCCGTCCGCTTCTTTGGCAGAGTCTACCACCACGATTGCCGTGCCGCTCCAAGGCAACGTTTGTCGATCGCTGCTTCGCCTCGACATCAAAGAACTCCACTTTGACGACTGTGTGCCTGGTGGGTCGTACGTCAAGGACTTTACCGTGTGGAATCGATCGGAGATCCCGCTCATCTTCCGCCTCGTCACGTCGTCCGTGACTGCAACGGAGAAGCAGCTCCTGACGTGTTCCGACTACAACACGGGGTACGCGCTGGGGGAAAGCCCGTTTACGGTCGCCGCGTACAGCCACATGCGAATTCGCGTCACATTTCGGCCGATGGAGGTAACTCGCATGACGGTTGTGCTGGTCGCCAAATTTGTCCACAGGTGGGAGAGCAATTTTTTGAAATTCTCGCCCAAAACATGCACAATTCACGCAATGTGAAGACACTCAAAATCCACGCCATTGCGTCCAAGGAGCATCATCGGTGCGTCGCGATCGTTGCATGGCGCGTGCTGACATGAATATGTGCTGCATGCGCAGCGAAGGGCTGTCCATCCGAGACCCGAACGGGTCGTACCTGATGGGCGGTGGCCTGTTGGACTTTGGCGACTGCTACACGGGGTTCCCCACGTCCAAGGTTCTTGTGCTGAAGAACATGACGGAGGTCGCGCTGCACATTGAGCTGTTGAGTGACCGCCCCAAGGAAGTCACGTTCGAGCTGAAACTCGCGCACACGAACCGCCACGCGATGCGGTCGACGCGCTCTCGTATGGGATTTGGTTTGGACGAGCCGTTGAGTCCATCGGAAACGGACCGCCGGCTATCGCTGTCGCCGCCAACGTCGCCGGCCAAGAGCGGAAGTGTCGGGGGCCAGTTGTCCCCTTCGTCCGTGATGCCATCGTCGCCGACCATGGGCGAAGGCGCTTTGGACAGTGACGACGAGCCGGACGAACCAGACGGAGACTTCCACGACGACGAGTCGGTGATGTACACGCCCCGCAAACGCGGATCGTTCGACGATCAGCTGCTAAGTGAAGCGGACGATATTGACGACGACATGGTGTTTGATGGGGACAAAGGAGTGCCTGTACCGGTGGTGGCATCGCCGAAAGACGATGGGAGCATCGTCAAAGCGATAGCCATGTCGACTCGTATCAGGACAAAGCAGCGATCGCTCCGGGCATTGTCGAGGATGAAAGATTTGGTCGAATCTGGCGTCGAAAGGTACGGCCAACTCGATCTCCACTACCGATTCAATTGAATCTTGTTGCAGCAGTGGAGCCAGTGTGTGCTCATCGCCAGAGCGAATGTCCAAGAAAAAGATTCAAAGTGGATCCAGTCGAACGTTGAAAGGTTTGTCGGTGGCGTCGTCGACGGCAGAAGGTGACCACGTCAACAACTATTTGGTCGAAGCACTGGACCTGCCCCCAGGCGTGGAGCGCACCGTGTTGGTTTGGTACTGTCCTCCCTTGAAAGCGATGGACGACGCACTGGACATGAAGTGCTGCCGCCTGACCAAACAAAGCTTTCGGTTGAACTTTCGGTGTTACACGATCGACGGTGGTGGCGCAGGATGGACGGGTGGCGGGGCCACCCAGCGCATGTACGATCGCAGCCTCGGCAAGAGCCTGAACGTCGGCGCCCGCACGTGCACCTCGTACGTCACTCTGTCGCCGTCGACTCTTCACTTGGGCGATTGCAATATTGGCGAGTTCAAGAGCAGTTCGCTGACGCTGACCAACCACTCGGAGCTACCCACGGTCGTCAAGCCGTCCGTCGTGTCCAAGGTGATCTCGACCGTCCCGAACGACGCCATCACCCTCGGGCCGAAACAGTCGATGGAGCTCAAGATTGAGATCATTCCACGCAAAACGAACCCCAACTACTCACGCATCGTGTCGGTCGTGAACTTGAAAAACAAAGCCAACGTTGCCACCGTGTGCGTCCGGTCGAGCAACATGGACGCGCACCACGTGATCTACCACTCACTCTTTTACAAGCTCGTGACGCCGTCCAAGTCGGCATTTCTCAACTTTGAGCACGTCGCTGCCAACTCGATGGGCATGAAGGTCTTCATGCTTGAAAACATAACCCACGCCCCGCTTCGTCTGCGGATTCAGTCGAGCGACCTGTCCCGTCTCCAGCTCTACTGTGTAGCTGACGCCACGACCAAGTTGTCGACGACGCCGACGACTCTTGTGTCCCCTCCGTCGATGATCAACCTTCCACCCGCGGGCAAGGACGTGCGGGGAAAATTGCCACTCCGGCGTCGTCGCTCCATTGGCTGCGTGTCGGAACTCGTCCCGAAGCCAAAACCAGCAATGTCGTCCACGCGCCTTGTCGATATTCTCAAGCGAAAGGGATCCAAACCGTTGCTGGTGGACGAGCTCTTCGCGCCTCTGTCGAGTGGACAGCCTGCCGGCGCGGCCTTGAGCACATCTGGACCATCGACTGGTGCGACTCCAGTCAAGCGAGAGATCGAATACGTGGACGGCGTGATCGTGCCCAGTGACATGCATGAGGTTCTCGGCCTTTTCGAGACCAATTGGCGTTGGGACCATGAAGATGAAGTGGTGACGATGGTGCGCGAGCGCGTCCGGCGCTTCCACGCCCTTGTGCAGGAGAAACAGATTGTGCCGATATCGACCGCCACCGAATGGAACTTGCGCATTCCCCCCAAGCGATCGTTCCCGATCCTCGCCGTCTTCACGCCAAAAATTGGCGATGTCGTCGAAGACAAGACCCGCGTCGAAAAATTCAAAGTCTACATCACGCTCCCCGCGGGTGGCAACAAACCGATTGGGAAACTCAACCACGACGCGTACGTGCACCACCCGTTCGACACGCGACCGTCGGTCCGAGAGCTCCTCCTCAAGTCCCGCGTGTGCCGCAGCGTCCTAAACGTGAACCAGAAGAACATCAACTTTGGCCGAATCACGACGTTCTCGAAGAGTTCCAAGAAGGTTTTGATTCACAACGGGTCGGCGATTCCGTTGATCTATATGGTCGAAAAGACTGGGTCGATTTCGTCCGGATTCGTTGAAATCAAGGACGGCGCCCATGGCGTGATCAAGCCGTTCGGCACGCGCCAAGTCCACTTTGAATTCCAACCGACACTCGCTGGCCCGTTTGAAGAAAAACTCAAGATCGTCAACGTCCAGGACGTGGATAACTCGGTCTACATCACGATCAAGGCCAAAGTCGTGAAGCGGGAAACGTTCAAGCTGCCGCAAGCGGGCCAGCCCATTAACGTGGGCACGTGCTTGGTTGGCGAAAAGAGTGAAGTGTTCAAAGTCACGATCCGTAACATGAGTCGCAAGAAGCGCGAGTACGTGATTGAAGTCGATCTGGCCGCAGGGTTCTCGGCGCCGTCGCTTCGCCCGACATTCCAGTTCTCCATGGATGACGTCCCGGCGGCCAATATCACGCAAGCCCAAGAGAAGAAGCTCGACGAAGAACTCGAGAAGCTCGAACACAAGCTTCGCATTGCCGTGACGAAGAAAAAGGACGACAAGATCGACAAACTCAATTCCAAGATCACCCATGTCAAGGCTTTGCTGAGTGGCGAAGAGGTCGCCGCTCCCGTCGCGCCCAAAGGCTTGCTGGCCCCCGCCGCCGGTGCTGCATCGCTGTCCTCGTACGACAGTGGCAACAGCGACACCGAGAGTGAAACTGAATCCAAATACAACGCGAGGCGCAACAGCCGCAACAAAACGATGGCGCTGCATGCCGCGGCTGCGACGCAGCCCAATATTTTGCACTTTACGTTGGAACCCGAAGCGACGGGTCGCATTGTCGGCGAAGTGATATTTCAGCAAGTTGCTGACCTCGCGACTCCGACTACCCATGCCCCAAAACCAAACATTCGCCATCGCGGACAGCGCCGCAAGGGCAAGGCGGGGGCGTCTTCCGCACTTGGGGCTGTTCCAGTGTTTGGTCACGGCAAATTTCTCTTTTACGAACAACAGAACAAAGACGTGATGAAGGAACTCCAGTACAAAGCGGACGTGTTCCTGCGGACGCCAGCAGGGGAGGCGGCATACTGCCGCACGACCAACAAGGCTCTTCTGCCACCCATGCCGTCGTCGCTGAAGCAGAAACCATGCCACCACGAGTTGAGCGTGGAGCTCAAGGGCGATCAACTCGGAAGCACGAGAGGGAACATGCTGCTGCTGCCAGTCGACGAAGCGCCTTGTGACACACCTGGATGGAACGCCCACCTCCGCGTTCGAGAGCCCATGCAAGTCGAGCTTCGTTGGGTCGCCACAGACGTGATCCAGGACTTGATTGTGTTCTCGGTGCAGGTGGCGGACCAAGAAGGACTTCAGCCGCATCAAGCGTCCTCGCCAACGTTGCTGCCGATCACGCTGATGTTGGCGCCAGACTCGACTGTGACCGTGATGTTTAAGTGGTCGTTTTCAGCAAAGTCGGGACAAGTTTCCAGCGCACCACTTGGTCAAGTCCTTCCACTCGACGTGCTTAGCATGAACCCGAACGCTGACGTACCAGCCGGCCAACTCGTCTTTTCTAGCACGGGCTCGAATGGGAGGGCTGTTGTGTCGTCAGCTCTGGACGTGGCCATCGTGAAATCCAAGCCGCGGTCGCTCCACGTCGACTCGGACCGCATCGACTTGGGCGAACTGCAGCTTGGCACCCAAACCGCGTCGCACTTTTACATTTGCAACGTGTCCAAGCACGCAATCAAGTTTTTGATCCTCGTGAGCTCGGAGGACCCAAGCCAACTCGCGATCGACAACCCAACCGGTCGCATCGAAGCGGGCGGGAAAACCATGATCAGGTTTACGTACACCGGCATCGTGTCGGGCAAACGATCCGAACACATCCTCGTGCGCAACTTGAGCGACAAGCTCGACTTCACCACGCTCAGCGTCGTCGTGCGCGTGACTCGGCCCGTGTACGTCCGCATTCCCGAGCTCGATCCGCACATGACGGGTCAACTCCTCGATCTAAACATTGGGCCGTGCTACGTCACGTCCGGCGATGAAGGCGAGAACAACAGTAAGTTTAGCAAAGTCCGCAAGCTCACGTTGGACTCGCAAGTGACCGAAACGTTGCTCCTGAGCGCGTCGTCCAATTTGAAGACGCAGTGCTACGTGTACCAAGACGCAGCTCTCCAGCACGAAGCCACCAACATTATCCTGCCTGGCATGGAGAGTTTGGACCTGTTCATTGCGTTCAGGCCACGACTTCCGGCGGACTCGTTCAAGACGGGGATCGCGCGCAACCTCGTCGGGGGCATCCGCATTCAGCTCCACCGCGACAAGGAAGACGAGCGCACGCTGGCCGCGGAATTCACGGTCAAATTTGTCGGCGTCGCCGGCGCGAGCTTGGCGAGCGTGTCGTCGCGGCTGCTCGATTTCGGGACCGAAACGAACGTGGGTCGCCTCACGCGTTGCAAGGTTCACGAAGGCAAGTTTGACCTTGTGAATTTGAGCAAGTCCCTGCCGTTGCGGTACCGTCTGCGTGTGACCCAAGGCGACGAGTACTCGGACGACGACGGAAGCCTGCGGGTGGCGCTACGCCACGAAAAGGGCGACATTCCTCCGGGCGAGAGCAGCGAAATCGACTTTGGCGTGATGGCGTACACCCACGGGTACTTTCGGCGCCGCATCGTCGTCGAAAATGTGTTCAATCCGATGAACGTCAATATGGTGGACGTCGTGCTGTTTGTCGACAACGGCACCGTCTCGATCAAGACTGCGTCCGGCGGCGGCCTAGTCGACTTTGGCGACCTGCCCCTCGTCCGCGCGGACAATCTGTTTGGCCCGCCGGCTCCGTCAACGTCGTTGGCAGAGGCGCACACCACGACCCGACGGCGGTATCGAATTTACCTTCACACGCCGCTCACCCGCACGATATCCGTGACAAATCGATCCGTGGCCGTCCTTCGATTGCGACCTTTGAGCAACCTCCCACTCCAGTTTGTGTGGCAGGGGAATTCAACCGACTGGCAGCCCTTTGCAAGGACCATTGACGGCCACAACGCCCGTGAGTTGAACGCCTCCGCGTTGTCCACCTCGGACGTCGTGATGCCAGCCACCAGTACTGACCACGCGAACCACCACATGCTCTACTTTGGGGACGTTGGCACGTGCCCGCCCCAGTCGACAACGGATCTCACTGTGTCGTTTGCGCCCGTCGCAAGCTCTCCGTCGTTGCCGCTCGATGTGATCGAGGCAGGTCACAACATTCCTGCCCATGGGTTCGTGGCGCTGCAGAGTTTCCAAGACCAGGACGAGTGCGGGACTGCCGAAGCGACGACGTTAGGACTTGTCCACGTGTCGGGCACGTTTGGCGAGTCCAACTTGTCGGTTCCGACGCGGACGGTGTTGCTGGGAAAGCTTGGATATGGCCAGCCCAAGACGTTTGAAGTGGAAGTGAAAAACTTGTCGGAGATGCCAGGGCTGTTTTACGTGGGCGCGTTGCCGCCTTGCTTCCGCTTGGTGGACATCCGCGAAGCAACCGCGCGGGCATTTCAGCCTCGGCCACAACACGACGCAGCGTGGGCAAGTTCTGGATCGACTTGTATTCCACCGCTGAAGCAGTTGGCACAACGCGTGTGTGCCCCGATTGCATGGGAACTGGACGGCTACGACACTGCGACCCTCGAAATCGAGTGTTTCCCAGAGGTATGCTTTTCTCGTTGCTATCTTGTCCAAACCATGACGGGCTACTGTAGTGCCTGACGGCCGGCAAGCACGAGCTCAGTTTTACAATTGCAAACGTAAACAATCCCCACAACGTCGAGCGCGTCGTCACCCAGCTGCATGTGATTGCCAAGTACATTGACGTGTCGTTGGAGCCGAGTGGGGTGAACCCGTCCAAACCGATGGAAACGTGCGTCGGGTACTTCGAGCCGCTGGTCGTGCCGTCCACGTCGTCGGTCGGGCTGCTCTGCACCCTCGTCAACGTGTTTGACGAGAGCGTCGACATTCACCTGCAATGCAACACGCTTGCCGACTTGGAGCAGTACAATGCTCTTCTTTGCACAATAGTCACTGACGGTGGGCCCTCCCTAGACTCTTGGACCTGGAAATCGTGTCGCGGTCATCCAAGACCCCTGTGACGTCTCTAACCCTGGCGCCGGCGGAGCGCGTCGACGTCCGCATTACCTGTCGACTCGTGCAAGCGTCCCGAGTGGCGACCTTGCCCTTTTCCACGATGAAAGGCAGCGACGGTGGCGCGTCTACAACGAACCGGTTCGACGACGCCGTGCCGTTGGGGGTGGTGTTGATACGAGCGTGCTGCTCTGACGTGGTCCTGTCGTGTTCGGAGCGCATTGAAGTCTATGGGAGCTTTGTCCTGGGCCAAACATTTACCGTGTCGACGGCATCGCTGTCGTTTCAAGCGAGTGCGGTACACCACGAGATGTCCCGCGTGTACCGAGTTCATTCCGACGACAAGAGCGCGTTCACGATCTACAACCCGTCGACGAAGGCACCGCTCGTGTTTTCGATCGAATCGACGCCCAAGCGATTTTCCACGAGTCGGTTCTTGCTCGCAAAGGACAGCCCCGACATCATCACGGATGTTCTCGTGGGCAAATGCACCCCGGACCACGGCTGCCTGCCTCCTGGTGAATCGTTGCAAGTCACGGTCGAGTTGGAGAGCGCGCCGCCCGCGCTTTCGTCCACCAAAAGCGGTGACGTCAAAATCATGCAAGTGATTGTACGAGACAACGATCAGTCCCATGCCACGATCGATCTCGTGGTGAACTTGGACGATACTCAGCCGTTGGAGTCGGACGCCCCTCGCTTCGGCGCTGTCGCGATCAACTCGACGGCGTCGTCGATGCCATCCGCGCACAAGCGACGTCCGTCGGGACTGGTGTTGTCGAGCACCTCCTCGGCCGTTGGCGACTTGATGTCGTCGATGGCGCCGCCGTCGTCTGGTTTGTCCAAACCATCTGCCGCCAAATGTTCTCCTGCCGTCCTGCCTAGTGAAGCGTCGTTTGAGTGCACCACGGACGACGAGGAAGCGTCCCCAGACCCATCGTCAGTGGCCACGTCCCCATCGTACGACAAGAAAGCATCCGACTTGATTACCCTGCGGGGGTGCACGCCGGCCGAGAACTCAACGCTGGACAACGCTTTGTACGTGATTGACGTGGGCCAGCACACTGTGCGCAGTGGCGGCGACGTCGAGTGGGAAATCTCGCTCCACGTCGAGCGCGAGGTCGAGTACCGATTGTACTTGGCCGATTCAAATGCAAAGGCGTGGCTCCACCTGAGCCGCACCCACGGGACAGTGGTCAACTTTCAAACGATCGTGCTGCGGTTCGTCCGCGACGTGGTCGGCGTCTTTTCAACGTTTGTCGTGCTTGAAAATTGCACCAACCCCACCGATTTGAAGCTCATTCGCGTCAAATTGGAAGTCATCGCAGACTTGAATGCGCTGCGCGCCATGTCCAAGGACAAAGCGGCCGACAACCTCTTCCGCGTGCTCGTGTCGTGCTACTCGAGCTCCAAGCGGCAGCGACGAAAGTCGAGCGAAGACCTCCTCGGCGGCGACAACGCGTCCGGCAAGCTCGAAATCGAATACGGCGACGTTTTTTACGACAAGCTGTACCACAACCACTCGCTGGTGCTGGAAAACTTTAGCAGCCTCTCGCTCGACTTTATGCTGAGCAGCAACGGCCGCGCCCACGAAGTCGGGTTCTCGATGTCTCCCAACTCGTTCAACGAAATTTCATCGGTCACGTTGGCCGCGTACGCTCGCCTCCAAGTATTTCTCAACTTTCGGCCGGCACCACGGACACAAACCCCGGAAGCGCCTTCGATCAGCTGGGTGCGCAACATCGAAGTTTACATCAACTGCCGCCTCGTCAAGGATTTCCGCGAGACGGTGTTCCTGAAGGCCATCTGCAACTACCCCCAAGTAAACCTCCACATCGCACGGACGCAACCCACGGTGGGCCATGCCGCTAGCTACCACGAACCTGCCGCGCCGTACTTTCCGTCGCAGCCGACGTTCTTGGGGATGGGCTTCATGGCCCCTGAAAGCGTCCTCGTTGGCGACGGCTGTGCAATCGAGCCCAAGTTCCTCGTGATGAAGAATGCGCGACAGCATGCCAACGCACACGTGGCGATCCGCAACGACAGCATGTTTTTTGAAGTTGTGGTGCACCACATCTTCCGCGCTGCGACTGGCGCGCCCGACCCTGGCCACCACCACGCTTCGACCGGGATGGTCAAGCTCGAGCCGAGCGACATTGCCGTGTTCAAGATCCGTCCCAACTTGGAACTTCTGCGCAAGAATCGGCAGCAGTGGGAACATAGCGTGAAGGAGCACATTGCGTTCTACAACATGAAGCAGTTCGCCGAACACTACCACGTGTCGCTGAGCTTCACCCCGAGCAACACGTCGAGCTTTTACGTGGCGCCGCAGCTGCGCGAAGCGTATCCATTCTCGACGCTGGAAGACACGATTGCCAAGTTTCTACGCCAGTACAGCGGATTCTGGAAGTGGTTGGCGACGGCATTGACTGCCCAACATGCGTCGTCCATGCTGTTCGATCTCGAAAACGCAATCGACCATGTCCTGCCCGTGAGCCCGCGGCACCACCCAACCACCCACGAAAACTTGACCTTTCACGACAACTTTGCCCATGCCTACCGGGCCCTCTACTTTGACTTCTACTACATCACGGACGAATTGATTTGGTATGGGATCCGAAGCAGCGCCGGTCGGCATGCGATCACCCTGGCGGATTTGGTTTACGGCGTCGTGTTCGGCCACGAAGTGTTTGGAGCCATCTTCAATCGTCTCCGCGTCGATGTGGTGGCGCCAACAACCGTCGCCTTTGCCAACCAGCGCCTCGACATGCGGCGACTCCTGCTGCCATGGACGCGTCAGCTCGGCTACTTTTTGAGCTTCTTCCCGGAAACTCAAGAGGCCACGCTCGCGCTGCGGCAGATGTACGAGCCTCTCAAGCACTTCGACATACATAGGTAGTGTCCGGTGACGGTGAAAGGAGTCGACTCGACTGCTCTGTCGGATGAATACACAGAACTCTTAACGTATCAATTAACCAGGAGTTCGCACATTAGCCCCAGTCTGCGAGGCCATAGTGCGAGAATACGTGCGGTGGCGCTGGCACCATGGAGGGAGGGAGAGGTAGCGGGTGGGTGGACGCATCATCCGAGTTGACGGCGGTCCAGGGCATGGATGCGACTGTGGAGGGTGGTCGTTGGAAACGATCATACCATTCTTTCACCTTCATCTTGTGCATGCGACCGCGCGTGTGCCGCCGACGCGACTCAGTCGTGTCCGTGAACGACTTGTGGCAGTACTCGCATGTGTACCTCAATTGGCCCATCGGGATGCAGAATCCAACGGTTCGGATAATTGGAAGGGATTATCCGGAGAGATTTTGCAAGTGGAAACGTAGGATGGACGTCCAAAAGTGTCTGGACATCTTGAGCGCGCGCGTGGAGACAAAGCACACGCACGAAGGTGACGACGAACACCACCACACTGCATGTGTCGAAGAGAATGCAAGCCGATGCTTGGATCTTAAAGTTGACGACGCGCTGAACCCAGCGTTAGAACCAGAGCTGGAGACGATGAGTGTCCGTGAACTCGTCACGACTTTCCGCTCTTGCCAAGAACAACGCGTGCACGTCTACCAGCAGTTTGAAAAGTACGCACCTTCCTCGTTCATGTGTGAATTTCGTCGGTGGATGGTGACTTTGTCATAGGGGCTTCCTGGAGCACATGTTCACGGACTCACTTCCGCAATTTTGTACGTTGCCCTTCGTTGGATGACAAGGCATTCATTGCACGCTCGATCATCACAATAGCACAAAACATTACCAAGCAATTTGCATCAATCAGCAACCAGATCAATGCGATCGAGGTACGAAATGACACGTGACGACTCTCTCAGATATCCTTCATGTTGCAGAGTTCCCTTCGCACGAGGCAAGTTCCGTTGTCGATTCCATCCATCATGCGCAAAGTCCAAGGCGAAGAAAAGGAAAAGCTTCTTCTGGTAAACTTTGGCCTCGTTCATGTGCATGACAGGATCGAATCGTTAGACATCTGCGTTGTTGTTGGAGAAGATGCGACTGAAGCGCCAAGTCAGCACCAACCCAGACGACTCGTCTGTCTCCCTCTTTGAATCGTCTATTGAGTCAATGCAATCGACCCACACGGCCATCATCGAGCGCATCAACGACCTCCTCACCGACCTGCTCTACGAGGTACCATGCGCTCGCTGTTTGCCAGATTACGGCACCTCCTCAACGCACTTGCAGATGGAAGACTTTCAGGACTGATCGTAGCGATTCGGCTCTTTTCAAGTGGGACGGTGCTGGCATTCATGATCGCATTCCCGGGCTGTACATCGACCCTTTGTCATGACACTCACCCTTCCAAACAAATGCAAACTCTTGTTCACGAAATGCACATGCCTTGTGCTTGGATTTGCTGTAAGCACAACGTGGTTTAG
The DNA here is from genome assembly GCF_000520115.1 of Aphanomyces invadans. Classification (NCBI taxonomy): domain Eukaryota; phylum Oomycota; class Saprolegniomycetes; order Saprolegniales; family Verrucalvaceae; genus Aphanomyces; species Aphanomyces invadans. The sequence continues at coordinate 467,269 of NW_008580155.1, forward strand.
CCAAAATCGCGAAGCTTTCGGCGCCGCGGGTGAAAGGAAAGGAAAGGGCCAACTCCAAAGGCTCAATTGTGTGGCTCCAGTCGAAGCCAAAAGCGCTCAAGGCGACCAAAGGGTGTGTTTCGACCTGGATGCACAACCAAAAGGTATCTAGTGTATTATCTAAAGCGTCTTCTTCACCGAGTTAGCACGTTCGCGCAGCGTAAAGATTTCCGCGTTGTCCGGCACGATGCCATAGTGTACGAACAAATCGAGCGTCTTGAAGAACGCGGGCACGATCGGTTCGTTGCTGACACGGACGAGGTGCGGGAAGGCCTTGCGAAAGTGGCTTGTTGCGTCATTGAGCTTGTAGTGCGGGATGATCGGGAACAAGTGGTGGACTTGATGCGTCCCAATGTTGTGGCTCAGCTCGTCGACGAGCCAGCCGTAGCTGCGGTCGACGCTCGACAGGTTGCCCTTGACGTACGTCCACGACGAGTCGCCGTACCAAGGCGTGTTTTCATCATTGTGGTGCAAAAAGGTCGTGACGACCAGAAACGAGGCAAACACAAACAGAGGCGCAAAGTAGTACAGAGCCATCGTTTTGATGCCCAAGGTGAGGGTCAGGTACCCAACGATCGCGACCCCCGACAGCCAGAACCCGAGCGACACGATCACAGCGGCCGTCCGACGGACGAGGAGCGGGTCCCACTAGGCATTGAACACCCATAAGTTTCAAGCGCTTAGGTTCGTGATGAAGGCAAAAAACGTACAGGGTTGAAGTGGTTCATGGTGCGCGGCACGTAGCCTTGCTTGAGGTAGATGAACCAGGACAGACCGAGTGTGTACACAATCTTGCGGGTCATGGGGTACTCGTCCTTTTCGCGTTGCGGGTAAAACACTTCGTCCTTGTCCACGTTGCCCGTGTTTTTGTGGTGGTGGCGATGGGTGATGCGCCAGCTCTCGAATGGAGTCAAGATCGCAGAGTGCATGATGCAGCCCACAATAAAGTTGAGGTTGTGGTATCGAGAAAACGAGCTGTGTCCGCAGTCGTGGCCAATGGTGAACACGCCCCAGAACACCACGCCTTGCACGTACACGTACGCAAGGGATATCAGGAGGTCTAGCACCATCCAGTCGGCGACGGCAGCGCGGGCATGAGTGAGTCCCGTCATCAACGCAGCAGTCAATGCTACTGATCGAAAAACGTAGTAGAGTGAAATGGTAGCATCCGACTCAAAGCACGAATTCGGAATCGAATGCTTGAGTTCCGTCAAGGTCGGGAACTCGACATCGGCCGCAGGAGCCGCTGCTCCGGAGGTTGCCTTGGGCGACGGCATCGCAGAATGCCCGTCGCCACCCAACTCATTGGATTTCTGTGCCAACAATTGAATGGTCCAATTTGTTTGAATAAATATATTCATTCTGACGAATCCAAGCGTATACACATCAACGTGCAGTTTAAATTTAATCTCGTCATTTTTATTTGCACCGTGGACAATGTATAACCAGAGTACATGACGTTTCGCTCCCAATCCAATGACGTCGGTTCACGCATAGAAAAAGTAGAATTAAAATATCAGACGTCATGAATGCAATTTTATTAGAATATCGTCTGTTCGTTGAAAACCACACTTACCGCCGTGGACCGAGCCAAGTGCGCACCTGGACTCCTGCCGCCACTACTTTCAGAACACAGGTAAACGTATTGCGTACGTTCATGCAATCCACTGGAGCCCTTGCGAGTCCTCTTGCCTTCGTCAACACCTACGAAGCTCACCAACGTGACATGTTAGAGAAGGAACAAACTGCACAAAAAAAAGCGTGGTGAACAGCGCAACGTATTGTATACAAGTACGCGAGAAATCTCCATGTTGTGTGTTGTGCTACGAGCACCTCTTAGTGCCAAGGTGACATGTAACCCGTGCTCCAACCAGCCACAACATATCTCAACATTTCTCATGATTTTCCCAGCTCGTCGAGGGATCTATTTTATCCGGATATGTCGGGAAACCAACAATATGGAGTACCTGTATATATTAATAACCCTTTTGAATAAGTAGTGTCTTCTGATGTAAACCTCCATAACGGCATTTCGATTCTTCCATCGACAGCCTCCCCGACACACAACGACATGCTCGACCACGTGTCCATCTTCAGCCAAAGCGGCACTGTCCTGTGGTCGCGCTCGATGTGCAAGCTTCGCGGCAATCCTGTTGACCATTTGGTCAAGACTGTGCTATTGGAAGAGCGTCTTGGACGCAAAGAGTTCAACTATGAATCGTACCAGATGCGTTGGAGCTTGGAGAACAAGCTCCAGCTCGTGCTCGTCGTCGTGTATCAAAAAGTTCTCCAGCTTTTGTATGTGGATGAGCTCCTCGAGCGTCTCAAGCGGGAAGTTGTGGCGCATTTTGCCGATGACATTCGCACGCGTAAGGCATTCGCCTCGTTCGACAAAACGTTCGACCGAATCCTCCGCGATGTCGAGTCGGGACACTTGAAAACGAAACGCCCTATCACGGCTCATGCTCCCGCCGTCGTCTCGTCCACCGAGATTGACCTCACGCGCAGCGCGCAAGATGACGGAAACGGTGACGGCGAGTTGGAGAAACTCAAGCATGACCTCAAACTGGTCGGAAGCAGCGGGTCCAAGCAACCTCGAACTATGCGCACCGGTCCACGCGCAGGAAAGAAGAAGGGGAGCAAGAAGGACGCAGAAGGTACACTCGTTCCGTGCGTTCACCAGAATGGATGACGCAGACATGGCCATCTGTCGTCAGAATCCACGCAACCCAAAGGAGGCAAGGCGCGAACAGTGTGGCACGACCCCCGAAAGACTGTTTCGTCCAAGGAAATGGCCGAACTTGATCGATCGCGCTCGGTGCGTCCGTCCTGGCCATCCCATACTCGTGCTCACCCGACGCGTTAGCTAAATAGTGAGGAAGAAGAGGCTTCGCTGGCCCAACGCCGCAACGAGTTGATTGGTGTAAGCTGCTACCGAGTCCTTCTCTATCGCTTGACATGCCATTGCCATGTAGGAGGGCGGCGTCGACGACGGCGACGAGTCGGACGATGAGCAGAGCGACACGTCCAACGTGTCCGGGAGTGACTCGGACGCCGGGGCGACCGGTTGGAGCTTTGGCAAGACACGGTTTGGAGACTTTTTGCAGTCCATTTCCGGCAACAAGGTATTCCATGACTGCACGAGGGACGGTTGGCCATTCGCGTCCTTACCCTGGAGCAGATTTTGGATCGCGAGGACGTGGCCCCCATCGTGGAGCAGTTCCGTCAGCAGGTACAGTTGTCCATCGGTGTGTGCCGCCACAGATCTGACCGTTTGACCACTCCACATTGAGTAGTTGATCAGCAAGAACGTCGCAACGGAGGTGGCGCAAGAGTTGTGCGAATCCGTCATCTCGACAATGGTCGGCCAACGCCTCGAAAGCTTTACACGGTGCGACAAATACCCTTGTCCATGGCGACTCTGACTCGATACAGCATTCAAACGGTGGTGCAAAAAGCACTAGAAGCCGCGCTGTTGCGCATCCTGACGCCGAAGAAGTCGACGGATGTGCTGCGCGAAGTCCTGGCAGCGCGCGACCAAGGCCGGTGCTTCAGCATCGTCTTCGTGGGTGTCAACGGCGTTGGCAAGTCGACCAGTTTGTCGAAAGTGTGCTATTACCTCAAATCGCGAGGCGTCAAGGTACGTTGAAAGGATCGCACGACTGATTGACCGGAATTTTCCAGATTATGATTGCCGCGTGCGACACATTTCGATCGGGGGCCGTCGAGCAGCTGAACCAGCATTGCAAGGTCTTGGATGTGCCGCTGTTTGAGCGAGGTGCGGCGATTGGAGGCGGCCGAGTATGACGGTTTAGCGTGTAGGATACGCCAAGGACCCTGCGTCGGTGGCGAAGGATGCGATCGCGTACGGCAACGACAACGGGTTTGACTGCGTCTTAATTGACACGGCCGGCCGCATGCAAAACAACGAACCGCTCATGCGTGCACTGGCAAAGCTCGTGTCCGTGAACAACCCTGATCTTGTCCTCTTTGTGGGGGAAGCGCTTGTGGGCAACGACGGGATCGACCAGCTCTCGCTCTTCGATCGGGTTTGTTTGGTTCCTCGCGTTATTAAGATGGGCGAAGTGTTGACATCCGAATGCGCAGGCGCTGGTCGACTACTCGGACCGCCAAGTGCCGCGTCGTGTCGACGGCATCGTCATTACGAAATTTGACACGATCGATGACAAAGGTATATGTGCAAGATGCGCGGAGAGGGACTCATCCTGTGTAGTTGGCGCGGCCGTGTCCATGGTATACAAGACGGGGCAGCCCATCATGTTTGTCGGGACAGGGCAGAAGTACACGCACCTCGCCAAGCTCAACGTCAAGACTGTGCTGCGAAGTCTTCTCAACTAAGCGCGTGAATGAACTCTAGTCGTGCATCCGCCATGCCAATCCCCGCATCGATCGTTCCATCCTTCAGAGCTTGGTGCCGCCCAACACAGTTGTTGCGCATCCGGATGCTCCGACTATCCGATTACATGCATCGAAGTTCGAAGTATCGAATAAATGCCTCCGAACGATCTGTGATTGGTGGACTTCTGTCCAATCCAAGCGCATCTTCGCCCAACGCGGCGAACGTAAGCATGGGCTCCATTCGAGAAGACGTCGTGGCGCCGATGGAGGGCGTGGCAGTCGACGACATATATGCTGTCGAGCTCGACGGCCTGAACTTACTGAACGATATCGAGCTGCACTCGATACTGGACCCACTTGGAGGCCAGGAGGATGAATCGCTAGTTGAAGAAAGAATCGATGATCGTGCTGGTCGACCACCGTCGGTGCCACACCATCGGCAGCAACGGGTGTCCCGTGTTGCGACGCAGGAGACGCCGGTGATCGATCTGACCAGTGACGACATGGACGACGATGCCCCTGTTATCGTGGCCACGCTTTACCCCAATCCTACGTTAAGCGCCACGGCGAAGAGACACATGTGCAAGAAGCGAAAGCTCCCCATGCAAGGACATCGAAGTCACGGGAATGGACGGCCCGCACGACATGTCCGCTACGATCCCGAGCACATCCGATCGGCAGAATGCACGCAAGTGTGCTTGGACAACCAAGTCGCCCTCGAAATGTACAGGAAGGCAACGACGTGTGCCATATGCCTCGACACCCTGCGGGACTTGACGTCGACGTCGTGCGGCCATATATTCTGCCGCGAATGCATCACACAAGCGGTGTTCGCGTCCCAGAAGTGTCCAATGTGTCAGACGCCGAACGAGCCCCACGACATCCATCCCCTTTACCTTTAATATTGATTGCACCACGATCTCGCTTCTTCTTACGATTTTATCCTGCGACGGGGGTGGCCGGCGCTTCAGGCACGAAGAGAGAGCTGTAAAAGTCGCCGGGGAGCATTGGATCCATATGCTGCTTCGCGATGGCCGTGATGAGCTTGGTCCGCTTCTCCTGTGGTCTACAACATGGACGTCATCAGTGTATTACGGTCGACTGGGCTATCGTACCGAATCGGCGACTGCGACGACAGTCCGAGAGAGTGCTTGTACCGCAAGTGCAGTCGATGGACGTGCATGGCATTGAGCGCCGTCTGCCGGATCAACGGGCCAAGCCATTCGCTGCCTACGACCATGCCATCCTGCGGGCCACCACCATGCAACCTTTACCCTCCACACCAAAGAGAGAAATTGTACCTGCAAGGGACCCAAGACGCGGCCGCTGAACGTGTCGTCGGCATCTGTGGCACCATCTACCATCAAGCGTCATGGACATGGGACGGTTTCGAGAAGGCGCTTCACCTCCTTTGGACAAGTCAAAGGCCGACCCGTCGACGCAAATACGGACGCAAAAGAGCCCGTCGTCCAGCGGATCAATTACAATGCACACACTGGCTTTCGGATGCGGAAGGTTGTACGCAGAAGCCCATAGCGCCGTGCCTGGGCGGTAGTTTTGCTGGCACTCGTTCCATACAATCAAGACCTCGGCCTTGTCCAGCACCAATCCGTGTGCGGGTGCCAGCGTTGGGACGTAGAACGCCACTTCGTAGTTGTGCTGGGCATACACGAGCGCGGGGGTGCGAGGGCTGCTTCGGTCAAGGTAGCCGAGGAAGCCACCGTACGAGTGCGCGTCCACAGCGGTGCCCATGGTCGTGACAAAGGCGAGGTAGGCTGACGAGCACGCCGACGAACTGGCGGTGGTTGCTGACACGACCTCGACTACGTCGTAGCCGGCGCGAGACGGCTGGTTCACCACATATGCAATCCCAATCTAATTGGAAACAATGGAGTGACGGCCCCGCGAACAGTACGTCAAGGGGTGGACGGACCTCGTACGTTTCACGCGTCGGTAAACGATCGAGAGCCTGTAGGTCCTGCTGTAGCTGCGCGGACGGGGCCAGCGGCAGCAACGACCCCCAACTAGCAACGGACAAAAATCCCAGTTGAGAGAGCAGACGGCGGGCGATGTGGGTGGTGGACGGGGCCGAAACTGGTGCCTCCAGCAAGTTGACGGTGGCGACGCGTCGATTTTGAGCAAAGTCAGTCGCTTGCGCCTGCAGGAGCGTTTCAAAGAGAGTCACTTGGGCTTCATGACGCTTGGCGGACGAGTCGGAATGCTTTCCGCCCGTGTTGCCCTCCCAGCCATCCGACTTCCAGCTCGTTAGAGACGCCGCGTTCTTGCGAAGGGAGCGGAGAAGTGGGTCGGACGGAGGCGGGTTCAAGCCTGCCTCCAGCGTCGTGGAAGCTGTCGACGAGGTCGTGGCCACAGTGGAAGACTCCTGGGGGAGGGATGGTGCAGTGGTGGCGGGGGCAGGCGGCGCAGACAGCGAGGCGAATTTCGACGGGAAGTATTGCGGGTGTGTGCGCCACTGGTAGCACCCCGACGAGTCGCGCAACGTCACGTGGACGTAATCCCGCGTCTCCAATATGGACACCACCGTGTGCAAGTTCCACGTGTAATGGGTCGTGGCTGGGTTATAAATCTACAAAGCAAACAAACTCATGAGGGGACCAAACGACTTGAAACGACACGGACTTGTTTGACGCCATCGTGGCTGCCATGAGCATGGTGCTTAACGAGGTATTCGAGCAAATGCTGAGCGCTTAGACGGGTTGCCAAGTCGGCATCGGGCGTCGTGGGGGGGAAGTCCAAGTGAAAATCGGCAGCGTCGACGGTCGTTGCGATGACTTTGACCATGATCTGGGCCTTGGACAGCAGCTGCGGCGTCGTGACGACCCATTCTAGCAGACACGATGTGGCTGACGCAATGAGCTGGTCCAGGTATGGAGGCGGCGTGCGCGACGATCGCAGCATTTGGGCATTCGTCGCCATAAACTCGCACACGCAGCTTATCAAAAACACACACGACGAAAACACGTGCTTGTACAGGTGCTCGCTGACGATCGTGAGGTACCGAAGGCACTCGAGGGCGGTGAAGATGACGGCGGGTTTCCATCGACTGTACGATTTGTGACAAGGCGAACAGTGACTCGCGAGGCGCTCCAGTACCTGGGGACTTTGGTCACGAAGGAGCAAATGGTGCTGATGGTTGCAGGGACTTGGGAGTTGCGCGTGGAAGCGAGCCCGACGGACCAAAAGAGCGCTTCTTTTTGGACGGCGATGGTGAGTTGCCACATGGCCATCTACAAGTGAATCATTCGAGTGTGGTGAACTCGAGTCGGTTTGCACCTGCTGGTTGGTCGGGTCTTGTTCGGTTTTAAGGTAGTTGATAAGCAGCGTCACAACGTTCGAGCTCTGGTAGCGCGGCAAGGACGAGTAGATGCCTGGAAGGTTCTCGTCCAGGTTTTCGTTGGCCACGAGCGCCTTCTCCACTTGCTTTGTGATCGCGAGCTACAAACGTCCATCGATGAGCAACAATATAAGTCAAACGTGGGACGGAGTGTACGGGATAGTGGGAATGGATGGTCAGGAGGGAGCTGCACGCTTCAATGCACGCCTTTCTCAACGCTTTGATCGAGACGCCGCCGACCGTCGCGGGCGCGTTTTCCCCCACGTCCGACCCCATGGACGACCGTTTGTCTGCTAGACCGTCTTTGCGTGCCGTCGTCGATCCCGCCTTGTTGACAGTTAAGCTGGTATTATTCATGTCCGTGAGCCACCCGTCTACTTGGGTAATCCTCATGTACCTCAGAATGTGGTCAATGGCATGGTGGAAGGTGCCCGCCAACACGCCAACGCCTCGCAATGTGTGGGTGCCATGCGTTCCAAAGATGCGCGAGCAGCTCACGACGGCCGCCGCGACCACAACCTGCAAAAGAAACTAGTTGAGTCGGCGCAATGGGCAAGCCATTCTACTTCGTCTGTGTCAAGGAGCGCCTTCTGAATCGCCATGAGCGCTCGAATCGTGAATGGCCATGTCACTTGCTTCGTTCGACCGATGCCATGACCGCAGAGGAGACCACCAAGACATCGAATGGCTTCCGCACGGCACAAAGCAAATCGTGTCATTTGCGCCCGGTTCAGCGACGCGTCAAAGAGCCATGGACCGAGAATGCGAAGGATCGTGTTCACGTCTGGGAGCTGCGGCTGCCTGGGGGTCGTTCCGGTGGCCGCGGCAGGCTTGGCAAAGCTGAGCACCTGGGCGAGATGGTGTACGCCAGTCTACAAGATCCCGTCAGTACCTCTCCATCAAATCCAATGGATGCAGAAGAGCGTGCAAAGCCGAAGCACGTACGATAGCAGCCAGGTAGACATCTGGATCGACAAACAAGCTCGGGTGGCCGATCACGCGCATGACGCGGTACCACGCATACGCCAAGAACGGACTTGCGAGCTCAAATTTGGTTACGTGGGCGTTGTCGACCCAAGCAATGGTAACACTGAGCGACGATGAGTGCTTCGACTCGGCCGACGATGGTACGACAAGGCGCCCCATGAGGGTTTGGGTGAGTGCGAGCGATGCCTTGTGCCATTGCTCAATCACGGCCTTTCGGTGAAGCCAGCGACGGCAAAATTTGAGCAGCATGTTCCAGAGCTCCCCTTTTACACCTGTCACATGCAGCGACAGGATAAACTGTTCCAGCGTGACGCGAAAGAGGTGGGCACAGAGGGGCAGAGCAAGCGTGTGCTTGGACCCGTGCAGGATGCAATCCGTGATTCCGAGAAGGAGACGAAGGAAATGGTCCCAAGTCGCCGTGGTCATCTGGGCGCCACGTTTGCGTCCGAGGGCGGAGTACAGGTCGAGCACACTGCACATGCAAGTCGCGTTAAAACACGAGATAAGATGATCCACGGACGTACGTTTGGCAAAGAGATGCGTGGGTGGCGATGAGCTCTGGATTGGATCGATGTCCATCTTTATCTTCGAAGAGGAGAGACATGTGGCCGAGGAGGTCCCGAATGAATTCTTGCTCCTGCGCATGCATACACTTTGGACGGCCATCGAGCCCTGCATTGCCAAGACCGAGCCATCGTTCGTAGACGCCGATTGCGCCAAGAATGACTTCGCTGTCTTCCATGCTCAGAGCAAAACTGTGACCCAGTGGTTCCATTGCCCATCGAACGTGTGTGGGGGTGGTGAGCACCGACACCATCGATGGGGAGGCCTGGGCGGCGTCTGTGGACGATTGTTGCTGCTCCGAGGGATTACTGAGGAAGCCCACAACCATAGAGCACACACCACGCTGGCACCCTTCATTGAACACCTTGAGGACATGGGCCTCCGGCGGCGACTGAAGCAGCTCGCACTTGGAAACCCACGAGAGAAACATCCGATTTGACGAAATGCCGTCGAGTTTGATTTTTTGATAATATGGAGAAATATTGAAATATGTATACTTCAATTGGCGATATATTAAAAAATACGACCGGCGCGTTCTATCATTTCAGAAATCGTGCATCGAGTGCTAGTTAGTGCCCATGAAAGGAAAGGCTTCCTGGCAAACGCGACAACGCACGAGCTCGTGACTTGAGGAAAGCAAAGAGAAAAGGATGGTCGTCGATGTCACTCATGGTCGGCGAGCGCTAGGATGTCTGCGTACGTACTGAGGACTGTGCGTAGCTCGCCCCGTGTGACGTTCTCGCGCCACATGATTTCCACGAGGTGGTGCTGGCCGTGGAAGTAAGGTTCAAGGCGCCGAAACAACTCAACGACCGGCGTGGGTGTGTTGGCTTGTCGCGTGAGTTGCGCGAGGATCTCCTTGTCAGTCTTTTCGGAAGACTGGGGTGAGTAGGACGATAAGAGGGCGGGGGAGTGCGAAACCGGCGGCGGCAACCCATCATGTACACCGCTTCCTTCAGCGTCAGGTATCAGTAAATGCACATATTGGTGCATCTGCGACACAAACTCGTGCTGGAGCAGCCAGATCTACAGCAAGCATCATGTCAACGCGCCTCCATCTCGTCAATCGCAATCCCGCACCAGCATGTGAATGTACTCGAGTTTGCGCTGGGGATTCAACGTGTTCATAAAGACCGATAGCCGACTCTTTCCATTGAACGTCGCGAGCACTTCGGGCAGCTCCATGGAGGTAAACTTGCGACGGAACTCGAGTGCGGTCGCCGACTGGCTGTGCACGTTGGTCGCAGTCGGGTTCACGTGGTACACGTTGTACATGGTGACGGCCTCGATCACCTTGGCGACGCCCCAGTAAACCAAGTGCGCCGCAAGCCGGAAAAGTTGTTTCAAAGGAAGGCCCGTTTCAAGCATGAGTTCCTGGAAGTCGCGGAGGGGGTTATGCGCGCTGATGAGGAGGCGGAGTTGAGGCGACGCATCGGCTGGGAGCGCCTCGAGGACCTTGTCGTTGTCATGGAGGAGCAGCAGGGTGTGGTACGGCCGCATGGACGTGATGTGGACGGTGGTCGCGTCGTCCAGTGTTAGCGAGAGCTGCACCCACCGATTCAAAAGCACGTGGACGGCGCCGTCTTCTTCGAGTCCGTGGTAAATGGCCTTGAGGTCATTGGCGAGAATGCTCTTGCCGAGGGCGACGTCAATGAGTGTTTGAGGGTCGACCTCGACATCAGTTGTGTCCTTATCTCCGCTATTGCCCCCGTTGTTCCCGCCACCGCCGCCTCCGTTCGGATTGTTGTCGGACGAATGTAGCGCAAGTTGCCGTTCGTTTTGAGCGATTTCGTCGCGAATGTGCAGCAACTCACGCACTTCGGTGGTGACGAACCCCACGCGCGCTTCCTCGTGCATGAGCGCGTGGGCGAGTTGGGACGCGACTTGGGCAAATGCGTTGACTTTTTTGTCCCGTTGCGAGGACGACGGAGGTGATTGTGAAGATGACGCTAGCATTCCGTCGAGCTTGGCATCGTCGAGGGCAAAGATGACGTTAAACATGGACGTATCGCGCCGTCCAGACGACGACGCAGTTCCTGTGCAGGTCGCATTTGTCGACGACGGCGCTGGGTTTGCATTCGACGTCGGCTCGTTGATCGTTACAGGGTGACTGATGAATCGGAGGTCGTCGATCACAAGTTGAAACGTTTGGTTGCACAGGACGTTCTTCGGGCGGAAGAGCTTGGCGACAAGTGCGGAACTCAAGCGGTGAAAGGCAGACACGTGACTGTCGCTTTGAGGGGCGGGGTACCGGAAGGCTAGGTTACATCCCTTGTGAATGTCATCGACGACGAGTGCCACCCCGAGGCAGCATCCCAACTTGACCGAACTCATGACGGGATGTCAAGCGAGTGTTGTGAATTGCCCGAAATAGCTCAGTCAAAATACGCTATCCAGAGTTGTAAGTATTTTGTTCCTTTAATACTAGTATGATGTTGCGAATAGTACATACTAATACCTCAAATCGTACTTAAACGAGACCAGAACGTTTGTGAAGTTTGTCAAGGTGCAACCAAGGACGAGCAGGTTGGAGATTCGACTTCCTGCTGGTTGGACTCCAGTTGCAGCTCGGTGGGCTCAAGGCTCGCCTTCCCTCCATTGGGGTGCCGCTTCTCGGGTGAGCCTGGATGTTGCGATGGTGTCGTGTCGTTTGTGGTGTCGTCGAGCTGGTTATTGATGCTGTCATCGACGTACGCGACGCTTTGTAACTTGTCACTCTTGAGCATCTTCATAAACTGCTGGAATTCGCGCATGGTGGGGAACACCATGCCGTCCAAGATAGGATTTCCATGATGGAACGCTTCCCCATTGACTGTGAAGACGTACTTCTCGACGTTGGCTTGCATTCGCAGGGGTCCATCGGTTGCTTGGATTCTCCTGTGCATCATTTGCTTGTCGCACGCCACGTACAAAACGTGGACGACAGCCATCTCGGGCAAGTGAGATGTGCTGAAAGATAAGGTTCGCTCGCCGCCTTCCACATTGATGAATTGATCGAATACGGCTTCCTCCTGCAGCGAATCGATGGAGTCGTTCTCGTGATAGATGAGCTGGACGTAGCCCGCAGTGCCCTTGCATTTTACATGCAACAGCTCACCGAGCTCATGCGTGTCGCGCTTCCAGTCGTGAACCATTTGAACCTCGCATGATTCGCCAGCAGGTGTCATAGCAGTAGGAACAACAACATCATCGCATTGTTGCATGTAGATTCGCACAAAATGATCGCGCTTACTCTTCGGCAAGTAGTCGGAGGGGGAAAGACCATTCACATCCCGAGAGTGCTTCGCGCCAGCTGCGAGGAGGTACGGCAACACAAACGTCTTCTGGGACGCAAACACGTGGTGCAGAATGGTCCATTGCGTCGTTGGGTCCGTTGCGTTCACATCGACGCCGTGCTTGAGGAACATTTCGAGAATGCATTGCAGGCGCTGGCACGTCGTTGACACGTAGCAGCATGCGTGAAACGCCTTGATCACGTCGACATCTGTCGGATCGGGCGATGCCTGGAGCGCCTTCTGGATGTCGTTGATGTCCTCGAAGGACGTGACGCTGTCGAGAACGCTCGAGCTGTTGCCCATGCTGCGCTAGATTCCAAATGCTCCTCGAAAATCGAAGAGCCGATCTTTTTCGAATCGTCATGTTCCGCCGTTTTACCGGATCCGGATAAAGATGCCGGATAAGGTTGATGCTGCCAAGCTTGCCGCCGCATCGTCCGGCATCCCACCCATGCGCCTTCCGGTCGAGTACAAGCATGCAAATGGTGATGCGGAGTGGAGCATATTGGAGCTACAGGGAGAGCTGATCGCAGACTCGAAAGCATCATTAAAGCTAGGCCAACTCCAGTATCAAAAGGTGACTCAAAGTAGTCTCGAGATGGACGACTGATATGTGCTCGTGAGCATGTGTGCACGTAGGGTGTTCCAACGCTGCTCATTGGCACGCACTTGCTGGAAGGAAAAGTAGTCAAACTGCCCAAGCCCATGGCTATCATGCGAAAGAAGGCGAAGGAGGTCAGCGCAGACGATACCGACACAACATCCACTGCCTACACCGTCGTGGGAATTGCACGCAAGAAACTGGTGTTCAATTCACGGCCGAAACCAGTGGTCGACCATCTTTCGAGTTAATTGAACGTTGTGGCACCCCTTGCTCCACGATTATACTGCGGCGGCGGGAATCGAGCATGCTTCCCATGTCTCCGGAACCCAGTTAAAGCGGAAGGCAGGGCAATGGACGACGGTGATGGAGAGACGCTCCGATGGCTCAGGCACACTCCCACCGCCACTGGAGTACGTGCGGTGTTGCTTGTGTGGAGCGTTGGCGTCGACGTTCTGTAGTTTCACCGTCAGTTTTCCATTCGAATGTGAACGTGATGCCAAAGTTCAATGCAAAAAATGTCGACGAAGTTATCGATGTCCTCAACGCGACGCTACTTAGTACGATCGTCCCCAAAGAATCCAACACTTGGCGGGTTGGCCACTGATGAAGCACTTGACGCCGTCTTCCATCGGCGCCGCGTTGTGTTCGAAGGGCAAGCACAAACTCTTGGCCGCGACACTCGTCGCCGTGTTGTCCGCTTCACCGTCTTCACCAAGGAGCGCGAGCGATTCGTCACGGGATCGGGCCTTGACCTGTTCTTCCCATTCCTTTTCGTTACAGAATGGCGTGAGGACCATGTTGCCTTCGGCAATCGTCTTGACAAAGTCCTTCCATTCCGTCACAACCTTGATGCGGCTATCGCGCTCGGTGCGCGCGCGGGCAAGCATATCCGCCTGGATTTGCTCGAGGAGCGCGGGGATCTTGGCGGCCAACTCGTTGATTGGAATGTCGACTTTGTCGTTGTTGTCGCGGCGGACAACGCGGACCTGCGACTTGGCGAGATCCTTCGGGCCGAGTTCGAAGCGGAGCGGTACGCCCTTGAGCTCCCAGTGGTTGTACTTCCAGCCCGGCGTGTAGATGCGGCGGTGGTCCACTTCGACACGTACGCCAACCTTGTGCAGAATATCGTGGAGCTTGTCACCTTCGGCAAACAGCATGTCCGTTTCGTCCTTATCCTTGACGGGGATCGGAATCACGACGACCTGGATGGGCGCGACGCGGGGGGGTAGCACAAGACCCTTGTCGTCACCGTGGAGCATGACCATCACCCCGATCGAGCGCGTCGTGAACCCCCACGAGTTTTGGTACGGGATGATCTTCTTGCCTTCATCGTCTTCGGCAGAAATGCCAAACATACGACCAAAGTTCTGGCCTAAATGGTGCGACGTCGCAGCTTGAATGCCGCGGCCCGTGCTAGGAACAAACCCTTCGATCGTGGTAGTGTAGTCGGCGCCGGCAAACTTTTCGACTTCCGACTTCTTGCCCTTGATCATAGGCACAGCAAGCAACTCTTCGTATGCGCCGGCGTAAAAATTCAAGATTTGCATCACTTCGGTCGCCGCGCTTTCTTTGGTCGCGTGGGCCGTGTGGCCTTCCTGCCACAAGAATTCACGCGTGCGGATGAACGGCGTGGGGTTTTTGAATTCCCATCGCACAACGTTGCACCACTGGTTCAAACGAAGCGGCAAGTCGCGGTGCGACCGGATCCAGCTCTTGAACGCGGGGTACATGATGGTTTCCGACGTCGGGCGAATCGCGATAGGTTCCTTCAGGTCCGTGTCGCCGCTCTTGGTGACCCACGCGACTTCGGGCGCAAACCCTTCCAAGTGGTCCTTCTCGCGGTTCAACTTTTCCGACGTGACAAACATGGGGAAATAGCAATTCTTGACGCCGATTTCCTTGAACTTGCCGTCCAAGTACGCCTGGATGCGCTCCCAGATCTCGTACGACCAAGGTCGAAGCACGTAGCACCCCGATACATCGTAATAGTCGATCATTTGCGATTTGGTGATGACGTCCGTGTACCAGTCGGGGAAGTTCTCCTTCTTCGACCACACCATGCCTTCCTTGGACTTGGTGTCCTTTTCCATCTTGTCAGGCTTCACAATCGTGTTCTTTTCCTTGGCTGGAGCCTTGGATGCAGCGGCGCGCGGGGATGTTGCTTGCGCGACGGACACAGAGAAGTCGACAATCAGGGGTTCATGCGCGTAGTGGCGCACAAACTTGAGCAAGTCGGCAGGTGTGATGGACACCGTCTTGTCGTTCTGGAGAGGATGGCAGTTGATTTTGTCGGCGTGGAGAAGGGATTCGTCCAACACCAAGCGGACTTGGTTCTCCGTATCGTTGAGGACAGCCAGCGGGGACACCGACCCTTGCTTCACTTGCAACACTTCGTGCAACACGTCTTCGGTGGCAAAGCGCAAGTTGACCTTGTTGCTTACCAATTGCATCTTCTTGGCCAATGTCTTGACTTCGACGGTTTGGGTCGCCGCAGCACAGATGAGGAAAATGCCTTCTTTCTTGTCCTTCAACACGAGGTTCTTCGTGAGGGTACCAGGCAAATGGCCAACAACAGCCGCCTGCTCTTCCACCGTGAAGGCAGGCACGTGGTCTACTGTTTCCAACGGAATTCCCAGAGCATGGAAAGCCGAGACGATCTTCTCGGCCATGGTGCTTATCAGCCAAGTTCAGGAATGGTGCTGCCGCCTCACGCTTCTGTACTTCGTTGGTTCCTTCGAACTTCGATTTTCCCACGCTCTGATTGGTCATTCCCAACGTTCAACCTTCCCCTGGGTGGCTCGGGCGCACCACAAGATCACAGGGGCACGACAAACATGGTTGTGGAGGGGCAGGGTGTGCTCCTACAACAGCCACCAGCGTCGTGCCTGGGTTCTCTCGGGCGCACGCATTTCTCCATGCGTGGAGGCTGTGAAGCAACCGTGCCTCTCCATAAGGTGCTTGATTGCAAAACGATGAATGGTTCTCGATTCTGTGTACAAAGTGTGCTGGCAAACCAGGGTCTCTTGCGGCGCACGAACGTGGCACTACGTAGGAAAAATAGACGTGTGCGCAGTACACTGCGCTCTGCCTTAAAGCGAAGACCTTCAAGGCTACGTCGCAAGATGTGTCTGCCACCCCACTTGTGAACAAAAGAAATGCTGCACTCACACGAATCAAGATTATCCGGCTTTTATCCGGATGTTGATCGCATACCTCGTGCGCATTTGGAAATTCCAGCGCCCACGATGGTCTTCCTTGGCCTGGCATCGATCGTGTTCGGCGTGTACACGATGATCGTGCTCGTCTCACGCGTGTTGTTGTGTGACATTGACCCAGGTCACGACTACGTGAAGCGCCATGCGCTTACTGGGCTCGCTTGCATCTGGCTGACGTGGGACGTCAGCAACTACCTGTGGTTGCGATGGATTATGGAGGTCGTGGCTGTCGCAAACGCCGTCTCGTGCCACTCGATGGTCATTCGAGGCTACGGGTACACGCGCGTGTCGCTCCACGACAAAGTTGCCATTGTCACCGGTGCCAACAGCGGAATTGGGCTCGAAACGGCGCGGCAATTGGCGCAACAAGGCGCGCACGTTGTCTTCGGTACATGCCCTTAAATATTGATCGAGGCTTACAAGGTTTGTAAAACCAGCTTGCCGCTCCCAGGAGCGTGCCGAAGCCGCCATCGCCAGCGTTGCCAAGTCAGTCGGGTCGTCTGCGAAGTTGCAATTCTTGCAGGTCGACCTCGCGGACTTGAAATCTGTCCGTGCCTTTGCTGAAGCGTTCCGGAAGACGAAGTTGCCTCTTGACATCTTGGTCAACAACGCTGGCGTCAACTTTTACCAACGCGAGTACGTGCATTCAAGATATCATGGGGGAACTCGGTACTTCACGAACGGGTCGGTAGCGTGACTGTCGATGGCCACGAGCGAGTGTTCGGGATCAACCACTTGGGTCCTTTCCTGCTCACGAACCTTCTCTTGCCGACGCTTCTCAAGTCGCCCGCTCCGCGCATCGTCAACGTCGGCTCGTGCATGATGAAGGTACATGTCGTTCGAATCTGTGCAGAGTCGAATGGCTCATGTATATCGAGCAGTTTGCTACATCCATTCCATTCAACGACTTGAACGCCAAGAAAACAAACTACGGCAATGGCATTTACACGTACTGTTGGACGAAGCTGGCCAACTACGTACGTCTCGATCTCCTCCATCATTCGCATCTCTAGCGCGCTTGATGAGCTTAGTTATTTACGCTGGAGCTGAACCGTCGCTACGGCGGCAAACACAACCTCACGGTATGTCGCCATCTTGTCGCGCAGGTCTTGATCGAATGCGTGGTGTAGGCGACGTGTGTGCACCCTGGCCTGGTCATCACCAACATGCAAGACAACATGCAACCAGCCTTTGCGCTTGCCGCCAAGTACTTGAACGTACTGCGACCTCTCTTTCAGCAAACAGCCGAAGTCGGTGCGCACTCGGCTGTGTTTGCCGCCATCAGCACCACGCTTAAGGGCGGTGAATACTTGGAACGGTGCCAAGTCGTCGAGCCGGCCCCTGCTCTCAAGAACGAAAAGGACGCCAAGCGGCTGTGGGACATCAGCTGCAACCTCGTCGACGTCAAGTCCAAGTAGACATGGTGGGGCTTTTTCATGCGATGGTCGCAGTGTTCCGCAATAGACTCGGTCACGACCACGACGTGATCTAGGGCATAAAGATTCAATTTTCTCGTGCAATCACTTCTGTGCTATTTATACCCCAATAGTGCCTTTGTCGGTGCGAGTCTGACGCCAACATGCTGGCAGGTTGGACGTGGAGTTCTCGATCATGGAATGTCCTTTGGATGTGGGCTATGATCATTGGCATCCTCGACAGAGTGCATGGGACGAGTTCCTTCCCGAACCCGACGCCTCAAGGAAACTCGTGGGGGCCATGCAGCGACGCTATCGAAGCTGTTGTCACCCAAGGAGACGGCACAACCCCTGGCTCGTGCATGTCTTGCGACCCCACCACCAACAAGTGCGCGCCCAAGTGCCAACCCTTGCTTGACACGTTGTACCGAGCATGCGATGGAGTGTTTACTCCACCCGGTTCGTATCTGCAGCAATGGACCCTTCTCTCACAACTCATGGATGCCTTGCCAAGCAGATCTGGCATTCGACCCAGCCAAGGTCATCTCGGGATTCTGGGGCGACGTGCAAGACAAAATACGCATCTCGGTTCAACGATGCGGTTGCAATAGCACTCCTGGATTCCATCCACTCGACTTGACAGTGCTACTGGCGATGGTAGTCGTGACTTTGGTTTCGATATAATCCATGGTGTGTCGTACGTCATCCGCCACCCCCTTTGTCCATTTGCACGGACGTTCGTTGCAGGACAATCAGACGGCGGTCTTCAGCTCCGATCGCATTCCAGAGTTTCCTTGGCGTGCGTTGAACAGGTCGTGCGGCCCCACCTTGGAATGTTGGCGATATCGCAGTAAAGGAAGATGCATGGACGGCGGGGTCATCGCCATGTTGGGGGGGCTCAAGCTTTCCCAGTCTACAGCCACACATAACTTCTCTTCAAGTCGTTTCGCTAACGTAGGATACACACGTTAAGTTTGCTTTGGCAGGTGTCTTGAACTTCGGAGACGCTGCGGCTTGCTGGGCCTGGCGCTCTTTTCGATTTCGATACCGCATCATGGCTTCGCTGGCAGGTCTATCAAGAATAAATTGGTGAGAGTGGAATGAGTGAGGGTATCGTATACTGGACAGGTTTTCGAAATTGCCGGCTATCGTAAATTGGTGTCAACGTCGCCGAGTCCAACTGAGGCGATTGCGGAGTTGAATCGTGACCGCTCGAGACTTGCGGGCAATCGTCCAATGGAGAAAGGATCGTGTGATTGTTGTCTGGCGTACTAATTTGCCGAAGAACAGGAGGGTTGTACAAGACGACATCGGCTGTGTGCACTTGAACAGGTCGTCGAATGCGTGTTGGGGACGTGGCTCTGCGACTCGATGGTGGCGACAATGGCGGACCCCCGTCAAGCTTTTTCGACTGGGCCATATCATCATCGTTTTGATCTTCAAACTCATCACTGGCGTCATCTTCGTCACCAGCGTAGAATTCAATGGGAGATTCTGTGGATTTATCCGTGTTGGTGAGGTCGGTGGCCATTGTTTGAGCGGAGGATTGATCGATGCTGCTACTGCAACAGCCGTTGTTGGTGCTGCTTCGCCTCCGATTGCTGGATTTCCTTGGCCCGCCGAGTTTCGACGACGCGGATGTCGTGCGCGCCGGTCGAGGTAGGGGAAGTTTTGCCGGTAGAATGTCCTGTCGGGATATCGAAAACATCTTGGCTTGCATCCCGACAAAGAGGTCTCCAAACGAGTTGATAAAGCAGAGACTTGTTAGAGGTGTCGCCATCTGAACTTCCCGAAGTAGCGATTTCTGCTGGTCCCAAACCTTGAGAGTCATGTCAAAGCTGGTGGTGACATGGAGATGGAGGGGGTCGCAAGAGTCGGCAGCCGTGACAAGGGCAGCATGGTTCACTTCCGACGTCACAACGAGAGGCTTCAACACACCATTGGTACAGTATCACCAACCCAGTTGGGGGGTTTAGCTACATACCTCAGCGTCGGCAAAGTCGACGTAGTCGACGCGGCCGTCTTCAAATCCACATACGACAATCTGAGAAGCCGGAGCGACGTGGATGCATGTGGGGTGGTCGCCCATTGCGAGCGATCCGACTCGCATCACACGTGGAGACATGCGCCAGAAGCAAAATGTCTTGTCCATGCCGTACGTGACAAGCAATCCAGTTGAAATGGCCGTGAACGCAACGAGCGACACTGCACTAGAATGTGCTTGCTGAACTGGAGCTTCGTCCAAGCTACCATGTGAAGTGGCACTGAAGAGGAGCTCTCCTTTGTCGGTACCACAAACAACCCACGCATCGGCCGTCAAACAGTCATTGCTATCGCCCGTGATGCTGCTGCCTTTGCGAATGAAGTCTACGATTGAATTTAGCCGTCTGCGCGAGGCAGCTTGGGAGTGGCGCGGCTTTGCGTAGAATTGTGGCACGACGAGACACACACCAATGCATTTCACCGTCCTGTTGTCGACGTCAATGACGTGCTGAGGCGTGACGATATCTTCGACGACGTCGAACACCAAGATGTGCTTGCGCATTAGGATGTACAACAGGTCGCGGTACGAGTTGAATGCCACTCCGACGACATCTTGGGCGTCCTCAGGCACGTACATGGTCGCAGGTACCGCCATGTCGGTGCCACCATAGATGCGGATGCTTTTGTCCAGGCATATCGATATCACGTGGTTGTCATGATGGCTGCTCGACAGCTTGCGCTGCTCAGTGAGAGCATCTGCGACGACGCGCATGGATGGCGTCTTGTATGTCGAATGCTTGAGCATGGCAGCTTTTACGTTGGCGGGTTTGACATGACGCATGGGCTTGGACGGTGCCGTCACATGTGTCAGAATTGCGATAGGTGACGCCAACGTCGAGTGCTCCTTGAGCGTGTGCTTGAGGGTGAGGAGCTTCATAGCTTGGCGAGCTTGGCAAGCAAACACGACGGGGTTGGTGTGCGGCACCACAAAGAGAGAAGACAGCGGCGTGTCTAGGCGAAGCTGATGGACATTCCGGAGGAGATCCAAGTCCCACATGCGCATCGAACTATCGAGAGAGCTGAAGACCATGACATCGAGTGAGGAACACTGCAAGATGTACGAAAGGGTGTGACCTGGACATCAGTAGGCCAGATAACGGATCCAGTACTAGAGACGTGACAGTCTTGGTGTGCTCCTTGAACACTGCAACGGTGGAACGAGGATATATCGTGACGACGTAGATCGACCCATCCATACAACTCGCCACGATGGACTTCTTCTTGAACACGAGAAAGTCCGTGATTGCGCCGCATTTGCCTTTCACGAGCTTCTTGTATGTGTCAACTAGGGTTGCGTCCGAGAGATTGTATACGAAAAGCGTGTTGTCCGAAAGGACAAGCAGTCGGTTCGCATCGGCGTCGATCTTCATGCGTCGGACCCACGATGTGCCAGTCTTGTTGAATAGTTCCAGTGGTGCCACTTGGTATGACGGGTTTCGAATTACATGAGCATCGTCGTATCTGGTGAAAACAGGTGGATGATGCTTGAGAAGATGTGGACCTACCCTTCAGTGTCCCTGCCGCGAAGGAGCCACGCACTGCATCCATCGATACCACCCGAGATGATTCGATTTCGCGGCTCGTCAAACACGAGGCACAGAATCGTGGCACGATGCGTGAAGATGCTGGCGAGCTCCACCAAGGACTCATCGTAAAACCGAAGAGAGCCGTCCAGCGCACTCGACATGTACATGTTGCGCGATGATATGTACTGAATCGTTTGGATCAAATACGATGTTCGGGCTGGCAGGGTCACACTACGGGTCTCGCCTTCGGTGTTCCAGAGTTTGATCGTGTGTTCATCTGTGGACCGGGACATGAGTGGTCACTTTGAGCAAAGAGCGAACCTGTCGTGACAAAGCAGTTGGCATTCGGGTTGTAGCAGTAAGCGTTAATGGGAGTCTGGTGCATCATCTCCCAAGTTTCTTCGATCACAGCGCCTTGCATGTCGCCGCCGAAGTCCCGCGCCTTTTGCGCGGGGGGATTTGGAATCGGTTGCTTGACTTTTGAAACCGTCTTCCGGAAAAGAGCATTCATATCCGGATTTTCGCCGATTCTCATTTTGTGTGTCGTCTCGGTGGCATCGGATCGTCTGCCGGGAGCTATGGGCCGCTGCCGCAACTGCGCTCCACCGCACTCCACAGCGGAACTCCCCATGATGATAGTTCATTCGGCTTCACCACTGCCAACGACGCATTCTCAGCAATTTCAGTTTACATTCAACACGAGATCATCAGGTGGCTATAGTAGGTTAGTTGTCGCACCAGAGGAATCGAATAGTGAGCGACCTGCTCGAGCTCGCGAATTTGCTTGAGACGAAATCCATGGGTAATGTCATGCATACGCACGTCAAAGCAAAGACGAGTGTTTTGTATGAACAACGTTGAAGCTTCGCCGGTTGTCGACGATGAAGCTGCTATGCGTTCCAATGGCAACGTTTGCCAGCCGCTTGCTACTGAATCGCCGCCGTCAGAGGCGCTGCTTTATTGTCGCACGCATGGGGTGTTCCGCGAACAATTGAAATCTCTGCACCACGGCCACAACGTTTACACTGGTCGAGAAGGCGGCCCGAAGCCTCGGCCGCGAAACAACCAGCCTCGGACCTCACACTCAGAAACCATCCCATGGGCAAAAATGTTCAAGTAGAAGCCAGCCACCGAGGAAAAGTAGGAAAAGCATCGTGCAAATCTGGTTACACTCCCTTCACTGGACGAGAATATCTCCACCTGGGGAGCTGTTATGCTAACCTCCACGGGGAACACCCATGGAGGCTGCTGCATGGATCCAGTCCATGCCATTTGGCCGTACCTCCATACAAATGCACCCCTCTCGGCAACTGCGGCGCCACGCATCCACCGGTCATCGTCGCCACGTCGTCCAAATCGTCCGTGCGCTGCACCTTATCCTGTGATACTGACGGATAACTTTGTACAGTACACCATCACTTTTGTGATACCTGATGAAATATATGATGAATATATCTAGCTTCGTCGGGGCGTGACAAGTGGCGCTCGACACAGCTACTTGAGCAGCATGATGTTTAGAGCGCTGGTACATATATACATGCCTTTATGGAGCGCCCCTCGAGACGCAAGGCGATGGTCGACCACCGCCAACCTTTTCGAAGCTCCTGAAACGCATTAAAATTGCAATATTTAGTTGCGTAACGGTAATCCGGTTGTATACGGGAATTTTGAACTTCAACGAAGAAATTCCTCCCCGACCACCATCACCAATCTGGACGACCAAGGTGCGTGGACATGTGGCGGCGCAGGCAGCGATGGCACTGGCCTGTCTTGATGGTTGATCTTGCGTAGGAAGGATGGAGCAAATCTTCTTCGGCATGCATGTTCGCGTCAGTCGGATGTTGTCCAAGCTTGCGGGTGGAAAGGTACGTTGGGCTTGTTCAGAAGGCAGTTGACAATGTGGACAATATCATGGATAGACGCGCGTTGCCGTGGAGACTGCGCTGTTCGCAACAGCAATGACATTCTTGATGATCTTAGCTGTGCTGCATGTTAACTTTGTCAGGTATGTGGGGTCACCAACAGACAGGTCATGACAATGTTCACATTCAGCACACATGGGCAACATGGATGCTTCAGGCAATACATGCCTCCAACCCTGCCGCCGCTCATGCGAGTGGGCATTACATCCGATCCGTTGCCGTGGATACACCCGTTCGTACGTACCACGTCATATCTTGTCATGATCATCCCAGACCGTCTCGTAGGGATTGCTCTTCCATCGCGTGTCGGCCAAACCAAATCGCAACTCGTTCGTGTTTGCGGTGCACAAAGGGCTTCTGTCACTTCTCGACTTTCCTGACACTAACTTCGCCGGTCCCGTGAACGTGACCCTGGTCGACGTATCCATTCCGAGCTCGAGCGCGTGCTTTGGCATCAAGCACGTGTTCGACCAGTCCCCCGCCTGGACGTTATTCCTCGACAAGTTTGTCGGGTACGACACCATCGTGATCAACCAATTCGTCCACCTTGCGAACGGGAACGGGTACCTTCGCCACGAATTCTCCAAAGACGTGTACAATCTCAATTACGCGACGGAGTTTCAGGCCACGACTGCGACGGTAACTTGTTCCCCGATGACTCCATGCCGCCGCATTACGTACTATTGCATGTAGCTGCACTCACGTATGGCATTCAAGCTTGGCATCTTGTGTACGACGCTTTTTCTCTTCTTCAGTACAACCACGTTGGTTTCGTTCATCCTGCGAGAAACCCAGCAGCGCATGCTCCGCTTCACGCGTACGTTGTTCATCCGGCTTACAGGCACCGGTCTGCTTCATAGCGCTCTCAGCGACGGATGTAGTGTCGCTGCAGCACCACATTCGCCATCGCATGCCGTACCTCAAGCTCGTGTTCAGCCACATCATCGAGTCCCTCGTCTTCGTTCCCATCATGGTGCAGACCCTTCCAACATCGGCGTTGTCTGACTCGACCTAGGTCGGGATGCTCTTTTTCCTGTTCGAGTTTTTTAAAGACCGGTTGCTCGCGTTCATGATCATGTCTGTCGTGTGGCTGTGCGAACTCTATTCGGTCATTTGGTACGCTGGTTTGCAAGAGGCACTTGACATGTTTGTGCTCGGTCTCATGCGCTTGAATGTTTCTAGCGTCCGCACCTGCCTGTCGCTCACGTTCTTTCCGCCCGTGTTTTTAAGCCTCTTTGCCCTGTTCCACGTCTACTTTTTCAGCTTTCCGTTTGGGTTTTCCTACGTGGCGCTGTGGACAACGACGGCGTTTTTGGCGCAGCAGATGCTGTTTTTCCTCAACCGGTTCGAACTGCCCGCGCTCCGCGACGGCGTCGTATCGGCACAATGGCCGCGTCAGTTTGTTTTGTCGTCAGGTATGCACGGTGCATACACAGCCGCGTAAGAAATACGTGGCTCACAACGTTCTGGTGTGCAGGCGATGCAGTGAACTAGGAGCACACGAGCAAAGTTATCCAGCGTTACCACCTCGAATCGCCGTGGGCTGCACAGACACCAGTTGATCCCATGCGATTTGGACGAGCTCCGTGATGGCCAAAGGCAGCGCCGCCGCGGCGTCCACGCACGCAAACAACTCGTACGCGGCGTATCGATGGCTATGGGTTAGTGCGCAGGATGAAATCGGCTGTTGTTGGACTATGTACTCCATTCGTACCCAATGACCCAAAATTCACGGTTGTTGAGCTGGACACGGGCCGTGGCCTGCGTGATGGGGTGGCACAAAATGGGATCGGGGCGGAATTGACTCCACCGCGACGACAACAGACATGCGTCGCCTTCGTCTGTATTCAGCTCGTGGTCGTCATTTAAGTGCAGGGGGTCGGCGACTCGTTGGACCAGGTCGTGGGGCTGGTCGACGACTTTCGCGCGCAGCATGTCATGCATTGTCTACGGGCAGTACATCGATTGCACTCACATGATGAATCGGCAACGCTGAATGTACCTGGGCATAGGCGAATTCACCCCGCAAGCGAGCCACATGCTGAAAGAAGAGGTGCCTCTCCGGCCCTTCTGAGAGACTCTCGACGGAAGATAGGACTGATCTCCCAACGATGTCGTACGCCACCACACTGACGTGGCCTGTAATGGTTGCATGTGGCAGTGGAAGGGCCGCCTGAATTGCATCCAACACATACTATTTGCGTTCTCGTCAATTCCTTCCACGCGACGATGATGAAAAACGGAGTGGACGCACGGAATGGGCTTGGTCAGGTGCAGTGACCGCATCATCCACGCAACGAGAGAGCATGCAAATGGACCACACCTATGTTGAGTCTGCATCAAAGGGCATTGCCAAAGATACCGACGCTCAAGGAGTCGCGACGCGCGCCCGGAACAACGAGCAGTTGAAATCTGTCGCCGTCAATGTAGATGGTTTCGTACGAAGGACCATGGCCGACGAAAGAGAACCATTCAAACACAAGGCTGGTTTGAGGCATGTCCAGTTCAGAGTAAACCACGTCCGACCTGTAATGTATGAGGCGACGGCAGCGATGGCCACGACGAACCTCCAAAGAATCACACGTCCGACGCAGTTCGTCTTGAATCCGCCGTAAGGAAAACATCGAGGCTAGAGCATGCATTTACGTACGACGCTGGGTTGAGCTGCGAGGATGCCGTGTAACGTGGTCTAATGGATTTCCATGACAGGAGAAGCAATGGTGTTCAGTGAGTCGTACGAGCGAGTCGAAGGGAAGTTGGATGAATGGAACGCTCTGCGGAAACAGCACATACATCGTGCATTCTGCCACTTCTACCAGCGAGGGTGTTAGTGTCCATGGCTTCACATCTGTGGTGGGATGGACCATGGTCGAAGCGACGAAAGAGTGCCTCAAATATTGCGTCCAGGCGATCGGGCGACCAATTGGATAGCTTGGAACCTCGTGGGCCGCATGCAGCGCAAATGACGCGCATACTGCGTTGGGCAAATTCAACCATAACTGAAGTTGTTGTTAGCCATGTGGGGGATGTCTGAAGGAGGACCAAGAGAACATCGCTATCGTCGACGTAGGCTGCGTGGACGTCTGGGGTCATCGACGCTTGCGCAATGCATTCGTGGAAAAGAGTTCTGCACGCTCCTGCAGATGCAGCTAGCATTCCTCGCAGCCTCAAGATAGCATCGTTGCTTGCATTGGTCGAATACAGCAGGTTGTCTTCGCCCTCGCGGTGGGTCACGTCAAGGAACACCGCTGTGAACGGCATTTTCGGTGCAATCTTTATCCGGATATTGCATTCATGCAACAACAACCAATGGATTTCGTCCATATCCGGACACGACATCAACATTGTTGCACAGCAGCAAAGAGATGGCGAAGAAGGACAAGAAATCGGGGGCTGCCAAGAAGGAGGAGAAGAAGGCGCGACAAGAGCTCAAACAGCAAAAGATAAACAAGAAGAAAGCGTCGAAGGAAGCAAAGGATGCCGGCGAGGAAGACATTGAGGCGATCTTGCAAGAGTTCATGAAGAAGGACGCTGCCAAAGTCGCCATTACGATTGTCCCATCGCTGCAGCCGTCGCCGCGTGCAAACTTTTCCTTGAGCTCCATGATTAACGGCGACTTGCTCATGTTTGGAGGCGAGTACTTTGACGGCGAATGCAACGTGTGCTACAACGAGTTATACCGATGGAACATTGAAGCGAACGAATGGAAGCTAATCTCGTCACCAAACACGCCACCGCCACGGTGCAGCCACCAGAGCGTCGTGTACCGGGACCATTTGTATGTGTTTGGCGGAGAGTTTGCTACGGCCGATCAATTCTACCACTACAGAGTACGATGCGCCAAAGTCCACGACAAAAGTATGATCTTCATATCGACGTGTGCAGGACTTGTGGCGCCTCGACCTGAAGACCAACTCGTGGGAATGCCTCGATGGCAAGGGCGGACCGTCTCCTCGCAGCGGCCATCGTATGACTGTGTGGCGCAACTACCTCGTGGTGTTTGGCGGATTTTACGAAGCGGCCCGCGAGACTAAGTAAGCCTGGTCCTTTGCTGCCCCTTTGAATGCTCATGTGATATGATGCAGGTGGTTCAACGATCTCTTCCTCTTTAACTTTGCCGATCTCAAATGGAAAAAGATATCGTTTCCAGTGCACAAAGCCACTCCCGCGCCACGCAGCGGCTGCCAGGTTCGTCCAGAGAAAGACTTGACGGCCTTGACACATTGCCATCCAAATGTAGCTCGCAGTGATGTCCTCGAACGATACGATTTTCATGTACGGAGGATATGCCAAGGTGAAGAACGTTGGGGAGAAGGCCGAAGGCAAGGTGTATACCGACATCTGGGCGCTGCATATGGGCCCGATTATCAAGTCGCAAGACCCTACTTGGGAAAAGGTTGGTGCATGTCATCATGGCGCTGCGACATGCACGCCGATGACGCTGTCATGCATGGCTAGCTGTCGCGAAAAGGCCACGCACCGTCGCCCCGAAGTGGCGCGACGATGACAGTGTACAAGAACCGCGCGATTCTGTTTGGCGGTGTGTTTGACGAGGAAGGTCGGCGCCACGAGCTCAAGAGTGTCTTTTACAACGACATGTTTGCGTACGACATGGAGCGGAAGCGGTGGTACGAGTACCGCCTTCGCAACAAAAAAGAGCCAGGGGCAAAGCGCCGGAGGATGAAGACCAAGGTCGGCGATGCTGTCGATGAAGACGACGAAGGCGACGACACTAGCGAGTCAGACGTTGCAAGCGACAACGAAGGCAGCGATGGAGAATCCGTAGGCGACAAA
This sequence comes from Aphanomyces invadans, assembly GCF_000520115.1. Classification (NCBI taxonomy): domain Eukaryota; phylum Oomycota; class Saprolegniomycetes; order Saprolegniales; family Verrucalvaceae; genus Aphanomyces; species Aphanomyces invadans. Next base: position 495,367 of record NW_008580155.1, read on the forward strand.
GATCATCTCATCAATGGCGTGATGAACTCTCGATGGCGTAGGCAATGGAAGAAGCAAAACGGCTCAATCAGTTTGGCTACGTCGGTGCGGACGGCAACATTGTATATCTCGAGGACGACGACGAAGAAGAAAAAGACAACGAAGGGGATGGCGAGATGCCAAAGTTCCCGACCGAGTTGGCGGATGACGAAGAGTCCAAGGACGAGGAGGCCAACGACGCGGTCGTGGAGCCCGTCGTGGTCGTGCCTCCAGTGGCTACTGAACAACAAAACGACGTTTTTCAAACAGATAAAGAGCAGCCGCCGCAAGTGGCCGTCCGCATGCCTTTGCCTCGTATCAATCCGGCGTTAATTGTACGAGGCAACACGTTCTTCGTGTATGGCGGTGTGCTGGAAGACGGCGATCGGGAAATTACGCTGGACGACTGCTGGTCCGACCCCGTTGAATTGTAGAGGCGGCGTCGTGTCAGGGGCTGACGAACGTGCGATACCGTAGGTCTCTCGATTTGAAGCGCATGGACGAGTGGGTCGAAGTGTTGCCAGGCACGATGGCCGAGCAGCTCTGGAAGGGCGAAGTGAGCGATACCGAAGACAGCACGTACGACTCGGATGATGACGACGACGAAGAAGACGAAGAGTTTACAGAATACATTGAGCCTGTCGACGAAGGAGATGAGGCCGACAAACCGCCGGTAGTTCCCTTGTGTGGTGCATATTAGTTGCCGCCGAATTGCATTTTCGTCATGTTGACGCAGGCACCGAGTGAGGCAGCGCTAGCCGTCGCCCGCGGCATTGATGTTCTCGACGGCACTTGCGAAGAGACCAAGAAATCCAAAAAGAAGAACGACCGGTACCACATTCGTTCGACAGGGTGCGTTGTGGATGGATGGCTCATGGAGGAGCATGGCGTGGCGCACTGTAGAAAAGCGATTCGACAAGAGATTGAAACCTTGCAGGACCAGCTGCAGCTCGCGGACGAGACTCAAACGCCGCTGCCCGGGGAGAACCTGCGTGACTTTTTTGCTCGCACGGCCAAGCATTGGGCAACGCAAGTTGCGCAGCTCCCAGATACGTTCGAGCGGCAGTTGAGTGTCAAAGACATCAAACGCGAAGGATTTGCCCTCGCCGAAGTGCGGTACAACGAACTCTTGCCCAGTACGTCCCGCCTCGGCACCAAAATTTCGCAATGTCGTGACGGCGCCTTGGTAGTTTTGGAGCGGCTGAATGAGCTCGAAGCCGAGCAAAAAAGAGCCGAAGAGGACCAAAAGGACAAAAAGACTGCCAAGAAAGGCGGCCGCGATGCGTCCAGCCGGCGTTAACGTTTGTTCTAATTCACTTGGCAGCACTAGAACACCCGTTAAGTTGGCAGCAACCTCCTTCTCTTTTAGAATTTCTCCCACGGAGATAGCGTGTCAGAGCAAGTGTCGTTGTGGCAGATCTGGATGGATGCAACTGCGCCATGGTCTCGTCATTCAGATATTTATACCTATGCGAACAACCGGCCAAAGAGCGACGTCGGTTTGTCCGGCACGAGAAACTTCATCGGCCGGTCGTCGCCGAGGAACCGGGCGACGGTGTCTTCAAATGCGATAGCGGCCTTGTCGTCTTTGGACGCGATCACGGGCTGGCCCATGTTGGACGCATTAAGCACTTGGACGCTCTCTGGGATGACTCCAACAAGGGGTAGCGCTAGCATTTCTTGAATGTCCTACATACCACCATCAAGAAACCAGGAGGACGCATAGGATCAAGCGCGTACTTCGACAGAGAGGCTGTCGTCATTGGCGGCTCGTGCCGCATCGTAGCGGTTGATGAGCAAGCGCTGTATGACGGGCGATCGGCCTTGTTGGGCTCGCAACGACTTGCTCGCAATGAACCCGATCATCTTGTCCGAATCACGACATGATGAAAGCTCCGGGTTGGTTACGATAATTGCCTCGTCGGCAAAGAACATGGCGTGGTGGGCTCCAGACTCGATCCCGGCGGGGGAGTCGCACACAATGTAGTCGAACTGAGTCTTGAGCTCGTCGAGAACCTATGTTTGGACATCAGGATCGGAGAAGAGCTAGTGGGGACGCACCTTGGCCACACCATCCTCAGTCAACGCAGTCTTGTCGCGAGTTTGACTTGCAGCGAGCAGTGACAGCTTGTCCAATCGCTTGTCCTTGATGAGCGCCTGGTTGAGGCGGCAGTTGCCGTCGATGACGTTGATAAAGTCAAAGATCACACGGCGTTCGCACCCCAAATGAATGTCCAAGTTGCGCAGGCCAATGTCAAAGTCAATGAGGCACGTGCGATATCCCAACTGCGCAAGACCGAAGCCGATACTGGCCGCACACGTCGTCTTGCCAACACCTCCCTTGCCAGATGTTATGACGACGACACTTCCCTTAGGTTGACTCGTTTGCATCGCAGGAGTGCCCAAACCCACCACAGAGCTCACGCATCGCGTCGACAACGCGGCGGCGCGCCATGTTTGGTGTCGGAGCAACATGACCAATATGACGAGCGGACCTTTCTTCCTCCCATAATTGATATATCCATTTCCAAAGGATGTATGCATTACAACATTTCGAAGGTTTATCCGGAAGCTTGCGATCATGAAAGGATGTTTTCCCGCTGCAGCAACATACTCCATGGACGGAAGAACCGCAATCACCAATGTCGTCGCAACTGCGGTGCTCTTGCGCGAGGAAGGTAACCCTCTGGGGTCGTAACCCCCACCCATTGAAGCCTATTTGGAGGGCATTCGTTTCGCATGAACCGTCGTCCCTATCCCCATGCGATCTTTCAAAATATCTTGGGTTTTGTAAAGCGAGATACGGGCGAGACAAAACTGCCCTTATTGAGCTCTGATTGGTGTGAAAATTTCTCCGAATGTTTCGGGGCCAATGGCATCGCGACGTCGGTTACGCCCCTTCGATCTTTGGCAATGGAAGGGTAATGAGGTGTCGGTCCCAAGAGCTTCACAGCCCAAAATCCGCTCAAGCTCTCTCGACCTTGTGCCGCCGTCTCACACAGAGCCCAAGCTTGAGGTACGTCGAAGATAGCTATGCGTTTACCAGTGACCTCACGGCCCACACACAGAAACATGATCCGTGCCGCTGCCCTCTTTGCCTTCGCTGCCGTCGCGGTGGCCAACCCTCCGCAGTATTCGGAACCTACGCCTGCGCCCTACACCACTAAACCCACTGAGTACACCCCTGTGCAGCCGACGCCCAAGCCAACTCCCGCACCCACGTACTACGTCCCCCCAATGACTCCCCCTCCGCCGTTCGTACCTCCTACTGAAGACTCGTACGGCCCTGCACCCGAGCCAGCTTGCACGTCAACGTACAAGCCTAACTCAGCCAAGTACCTCGCGTACACGTGCTCATCGTTGTACGCAACCGCGTCCAAGTGGGCGACCAACAACTGCAAGGCGTACTACCAAGTGACCGCTGGTTACGACGACAAGGCGTTATACCAAGCGCATTTGTGCACATACTGGTCGCAGCGAAGTGTGTTCCGCGTTGTCACGTCGTGCTTCATCGAAGCGCACTTGCGCAACGAATTCATCACCAAGTATGGCAAGGACGGTCCGGGCAAGTGGTTCTGCAAGTACTCGGCCTTTGTCAAACAAGTCAAGGACTGCTACTCGTCGTCGCTGCACTATTACCCGCTCGGAGTCTCGCTCAACACGTTGGAAAAGACGGTCGTGGCACTCAACCCGCCCGCCAAGGACACGCCTCCGTTCGAGTTTACGGGCGCGTCCGTCGCTTTGTGTGCGTACTACAACAAGGACCAAGTGTCCAACAAAGTTCAATAAAGCCCACTTCAAACGCGCTTGGAGAATTGGTTCCTGCTGCTACTTGTGTCGGCCAGCCATGTCGTTCACCGTGGAGCCGTGCAATGGCGGTTCGTCGAAGATCCAAGTATTTAACACGTTATTGATGTTTCCAGTTCATATCCTCCAAAATATACTCCATTCCCTGTACCAGGTCTATGTCGTGTCGTAGACGAGGAATGCACCGCAGTCGATCGTTCGTTGCATGCGACGACTACAACGACGCCGATGGGATGTTGGTGGCGGGAGGAGTCGGCGCCACGACAGCGCCCTGCATGATCGTGTCCAAGTCGGCTTTTTCAAGTACAGACGATACGTCCTGCCCGGCGCCATTGCCGCAGTCTTCCAGTCGATCCGTGGCGCGATCGACAATTGTTTGAACCAAAGTGTCGTCAAATCCCAGTTGGTGCGCGTCCGGTAAGTTTAGTCGGCTACAAATAACAGCATGAGAATATATGAGTTGATTTTTTCGTCGCGGTCCATGGGGACCTTGGAGAGCACGGGAACCAGTGGAACGAACGCTTGAGACGGACCCGAGACCCAACGAGAAAAATGAAAAGGATATGGGCACGCACCATCCCACTTGAGAGAACCAGTCGGACACCGTCGCTGTTTTGTACTTTGTCACGAGATGCAGAATGTTTTGAACCGCTTCCAGTCGCATTTTCTACAAGCCAATTCAAGGCACGTTCAAGTGAAAAAGCTTTGACTGGAACGTACGAGGTTGTCAAAGTGTTCGTCGCCTTGGTTGTCTGTCACGATGGCTTCATATCGCGCGAGGACGAGCGGCAGGAACGCGGCACAAACTTGCATGTGCGGCGAGTCGCTTAATCCGCCGACGCCGATGCCGAGCGAGTGTGCCGCGCCAAAGCCTGTCGACAGCGACACCAAACTGCTGCACAAACTCGCGTAACTCAGGCGTTCTCGAAACCCCACGTCGTTTAGATGCATTTTCCCCTCTACATCACCAACACACTTGTCAAGGATGTGCAGGTTGGAGACGAATCCGTACCTTGAAGCGGCGACGACAAAGCTTCCGCGGTGGCGCGAATGCCATTCAGACAAAGTTCGTCTACTTTCGGGTCGCCCTTGTTGGTCAAGAACGACTCAATGCACTGGCCCATGGATGTCAGTGCACCTTGAGCTGTGACGCCCAACGGCACGGACACTGAGAGCATAGGATCAATGATCACTGCGTCGGCGACAATGGGCGTTTTGGTGAACGAGAGCTTGGCCTCGGCGCCTTCGTCTAATACCAATGCTTCCGTCGACATTTCGCTCCCGCACCCAGCCACAGTCGGCATCACGATCAGTGGAGCGACTTTGTGTTCGATCGAGATCGGGCCAGAGGCCAAGTCTTCCGCATTGCCTTCGTTGAACATCAAGGCAGCGATCGCGCGCGACGTGTCCATGACGTTACCACCGCCGAACGCAACGACACCGTTGGCGCCAACACGGCGAGCGTAGTCGCGGCCGTAGTTGATCGAGTCGATGGTCGCACAATCACGCTGCAAAGTTAGCATGAAGCAAGGAATGTTGGCCTTTTGAAGCAAGTATTGAGCGTACTGGGACCGCTTGTCAGCACCAGTATCGCGGTCACGGACGAGTAAGACTTTGCTCATGATCTTGGGAGCCACCACCGTCAACTGTTCCGACTGCATGCGGCCAAAGAGGACACGGGACTTTTGCGCAGGCAGGAGTGTCCCGGGCGCTGCGTCAAAGAAGTACCGCGGGTCAACCTTGGCCGCTGTCGAGTACGCTCGCCGCATCGCAAGCATCATGCAAATCAGGCTGCTGCGAGATTGTGGATCGACGACGAATCGCTGAGAAACCAATTCGGCGAAACCTGTTTAATTTTGTATTCGATACCAACCACGGGCACGTACTTGAGGAACTAATCGAAAAGATTCGTGAAAGTGCGATCGATTGCCTCGGCCAAGAGGCCCACCTGCAGCTTTTCCTGACGAGAGGAAAGATTGGACGTTCGGTGACACGCACGATTGGGTCTCACTCCTCGCCAAGGCACCGTCTACAGGAAATTATACACGCGACCTCCGCTTCGCTCCGGTGTCTACAATTTTCTGGGCGGTTGCGTGTCGCTGCTCGCTACTGACATGCAAATCGTTCTTGTACACAACTAAGCCATGCTGAAACATGGACACTCTGGTTCGGAAAAGAGAATAATATCGTGGATATATGTGGAATAGGCTCCCATACAATTTTCAAGTATTAATTGATATCTTTGGTACCTTTCGGAATTGAATCAAATGTCCAAAATACAGTGATCCCCCAAGTTTTGCAACACTTCAAGAATATACGTTTCTGAAGGCAAATAAAGAAACAAAGAACTAACAAGAATTCATTTTAAGAGACCATTGGATGCAGTTATTGATTAAGTTGAGCAAGGTATTAATTTATACCAGTTCGCAAACCTTGGGGGACTACTGTACGAGGAAAAACTAGTTTTTCTCATTGAATATTCATTCATACAGGTTTGTCATCATGTAATCGCCTTACGGTTCCAAGTTACGCGAGAGTACTTCCTTGCCGACGATGAGCCGTTGAATCTGCGATGTGCCTTCGTAAATCTGGTAGATTTTGGCATCGCGGAACAATTTCTCGACGGGGTACTCGGTGTTGAACCCAGCGCCGCCAAAGATCTGCACTGCGTTTGCGGCCACTTCGTTCGCCAAGTCGCCGGCGAATCTCTTCGCCATGGACGCAAACATCGTGTTCTTGCGGCCGCAGTCTATCTCGTACGCAGCTTTGTATGTTAGCAAACGCGCGGCTTCGATGCCCGTCGCCATGTCCGCCAACATGAACATGATCGCTTGATGTGTCGCAATCGGCGCGCCCATGGTCTTGCGCTCCAACGCGTACTTCTTGGCTTCTTCAAAGGCACGACGAGCCAAACCTACGGCGCCAATCGCCACAGGCGGTCGGGTGTGGTCGAAAGCTTGCATAGCAATCTTAAAGCCATATCCAGGCGACCCTAATAAAGCACTCGCCCATGAGAACCATGCGACGTGATGAAAAGTGGATGTTGGAAGTACCGAGCACGTTTTCTTCTGGCACAACCACATCTTCGAACGTGATACCGCGGGTATCGGAGCAACGCTGGCCCAAGTTAATTTCCTTTCGGCCCTTAGTAATGCCTGGGGTGTTGGCATCCACGATAAAGCCCGTAAACGCCGATCCAGCGGAGGCACCAGGGTCAGTCTTGGCGAGGACGAAGTACCAGTCAGCTACACCTCCGTTGGTGATCCACATCTTCGATCCATTGATAACCCACGAGTTCCCCTTCTTCACGGCGGTTGTCTTGGCACCGGCCACATCAGAACCTGCACCAGGTTCCGTGACACAATACGCTGCTTGCCGTGGTGCGTCAATCAATCGACCAAAGTACTTGGCGCATTGAGCGTCGTTTCCAGCAACGAGAACCGGCGCCAGTGCAAGATGGTTGGCCTCGATGGCAGTCATCATTCCCGTGCATCCATACGCCAACTCTTCGCCGATGATGCATCCATCGAGGGAGCCAAGCCCAAGGCCGCCGAATTTCTACGTATACGCCAGAACGTGTGAGCCTGTTGCGCAATGTATCAATGGCATTTCATGAACTCACCTCGGGGATATGGCCATTGACCAAGCCCAACTCCCAGGCCTTATCGAAGATGGGTTTGGGGTATTCCATGGTTTGGTCATAGTGCTTTTCCTGAGGAATCATTTCTTCGCGGGCGAATTTGCGAGCGAGATGTTGAAATTCGCGCTGGGTGTCGGTCAGCTTGAAACTTACCCCATTTAGCTTGCTCTCGTCAATCGTGGCATGTGCGGCAAAGTTTCGGGTGAGGGTGACCGTCTTCCGGGCGCGACGGGCAGCTTGGAGAAATACTTGGCGAGGCAGCATGTGCTGGGAAGCGCTGGAATCCACAATTGATGAAGTTTGGGCATTCCGAAAACGTCGTTGACGAATCACCCACCAAGATCTTTTATAAAAATATGATACAACTGAATAAAACGACTTCAACATTCATGTACACAGAATACAAATTTATATATCGAGGCTATATCGCTTGATTATCACCATTATATTTTCCTCACATACTGCAATATATTACCAGCGAGCTCTTTTAAGTACGCCGGAAAGTTCGCGCGATCTTTTCGAATTGACGTCGGTCCGAGACATGACCGCGGCGGCATTGGTCACGGTCCGGTCGGTCGCGGGCTTGATGCCGCAATTCCAGCGCCCTTTCATCAAGTTCGTCTACGAGAAGCCGTCCACGCAGAAGCGAGTGTCTGCTAGGACCGACGAAGCCGAAACAATCATGCTACACGGTACGGACACAACAATCGCGACTTGGCGTGACGCGGTATTATGCGTCCCTGTTAATGCCCACACGTTAACGATTGAGCTTTGGAATGCTCATGCACACCACGATGTGTTCCTGGGTCAGACACGAGTCTACTTCGATCCCAAAGGACCGCCAGGTACGTGGAAATCGAAATCGAGATGAAGCACGACCAACTCCTGAAGCACGCGCAGAAGTAGGCCCTTCATGGATTGCAATCAGTAATGTCCCGTACGATGGTGTCAATCTTAAGCGACCTGTTAATGTGGAAGTCATTGTTACGCACATGAAGAGCACTGCCGTGTTTTCGTCGTCCGACGTTCCCCAATCGACGTCTCCGCAACAATCTATCGTTCATCCTTCGTTTCAATTCAAAATTCCTGCGCGGGAGATCGACTGGTCACGCATTGCCACCATCAATGTTTCAGAGATCTTTTTTTTGGTTGATCACCCAATTCTCCATATGTTTATCATGACTGAGACAACGTTTGCGTTAGGGAGATGTCAAATCACTCCTTGAGCTGCAGGACGAAGTCCTGTACGGCAACACGCTGGCATCGTTGGGTAAGGACACCATAATGATTAACTTCCGTTCATTGTGATGATTATTGGTAGACATGATCGTGGACAAAGAGTTTGAAAGAGCGTTCCAAATGTGCCAGTATTCTGCCCAGTACCTCCACCAGTGCGTCGAGTTCCTGTCCCAGCGCTGTGCCACATACGCATCTTCGCATTGCGAGCTGCTCCAACGACAAGAGAATGCTGCGCACGCGCTGGACACAAAAGTACTCTGCATATCCTTGACCTTCACGACATCTCGTCATCGTCAGTGCAAAGTAGAAGCGTCAGCGACGCCATCTTGAAAAACAAGCCAAGGAATGCGACGTCTTGATTGCGGCTTACGAGGCTATTGCCAAGACACTTCCAGACGCAATTTCACAACCAAAGGCTCCATCAGTCGCCTCAGTATCTCCGCAAAGTGCATCCCCTGTGTCTCGTCCAAAGTTGCAGCCGTCCATACCATCAATACAAGGGCCATCATCACCACAAAATCAGCAAACAAATGAAATAAGCTCTGCTCCACCCACGCCAATGACGCAACTGTCTCCTTCCAAGGTTCCCTTGCTCATGAGTTACGAAGAACGAATGGAGAAGAATCGACTGGCTAAGGAAGCCACGCGGTTGGAACGAATAGCGGCGGAGAAGCAGCGTTTGATACAAATCATGGCTGATCAAGCCAAGGAGCGCGAGTGGAAGCAAACAGTGCTCTTTCACGACCAGGCGTTGCTAGACAACGCGGCGCGGCGGCTGCAAACGTGGTTGCACCACATCATGCTCAAGCGTAGGTACCATGCCAAACGCCGTCGAAACGCTGCGGCCGTCGCGATTCAATGTCGCGTGCGGCAGATTCAAGCCAAGCAAGTGTATCGCCAACGTCGACAACAGTCACTTGATCTCACTGCACAACTTGCAAGCCAACTCTTGGAGCAGCGAATCCAACACCAACAGCACGTTGAAGCGGTGCAGCGCCAGCAAGCGAAGGAGCTCGAGCCGATCTTGCGGCTTTGGGCAGATATACAGCAAGCATTTAAGCGGGCATCGAGGGTGCCCACGGGGGCTTCTGTGTTTTCTTTCTTTGACACGAACAACGCTGGACAAGTGGACCGAGCAACATTTCGACGCCAACTTCTCCGCCTAGGTTTTGATATACCTCGTCAAGCGGTTCGGAGGTAAACAACTCAATCACTGACCAACCATGTCGAGGTTGCCTTAACATGGTGGATTTCTAAGGTTGATCCAGTTGATTCACACGCGCGCCAATGTACACAGTGACCGCCTCGTCGTCACCGCGGATCAATTTTCGAAAGCATTTGCCTTGACGAGTGGACATTTCACCCCAGTTGAGGAGGCTCCCGAACCTACAACTCCAAGTCTGGAGGCGCCCTTGGATGCACCAGATCCCATGGTACACCAGCACTTCAAACGTGCATGTTCAGATACTCATGGTATCCTCAAACTTTGGATTAGGTGGTGGCACCAGTGACGCACGTGGCGCCCGCCGTTCCAACATTGGATTCGGTGGAAGGCATCAGTTTATCCTTTCGACAGTTGCGAGAGCGAATCGTACAAGCCGCTCGCGTTCAGTTTGGAGGTGGCAATCACTCGAACATGACGTTTGCGTCACTTCGTACGGCACTAATCAAGCTATTCGCCACGTTCGATCCCCATGGCAGCGGCGACGTGTCGTTGGCAGACTTTAAGGCGGTGGTCGAATCGCAGCTTCACGTGACGATAGATTCGCACTGGGATTACGTTCGCGAGTGTTTTGACGTGGACGGAAGCGGGAGTCTCAACATTGCCGAGTTTGTCGCGTTTGCATTCGCCGATTCGTCCGTGGACGAGATGGGCGTTCTGGGCTATCAACTTCGAGACGCGATCCTACACCGCGTCAAAGCTGCACGAAAGGAAGCTGCCGCCACGATTGAAGACGCTGTGCGCTATGTGTTTCGTCCAGTGTTTCACAAACGAGATGAAGCCACATTTGCCGATTTCAGTCATTCCCTTGCACAACTCAAGCTTGGGTTTACCCTGGGCCAGCTCTCGCGCTTAGTTTTACGCCTGGATCAGGTAGGTTCTTGTCAATGTTGCACTTGACGATGTTGCGTTGTCTGAACTACTCTGTCGAGTGCTCGTCATTGCATTGTTGTTGGACTGACGGATAATGTAGGACAAGAATCATTTGATTTCCCTTGATGAACTCTTGCGATGGCTCAAACTGAGGAGTGCAAGTGACAACTCAAGCAACTTATTGGCGCGTACTCCGTCCAGTACGACGGACAGCACTAGCAGCACCAGGGCAAGTGTGAGCGCCACAAGCGTGGGTGTGAAAGAGCTTCGACAGCAACTCGTTGGACTAGCAGGCGAAGCTACTCCCCAAGCGATCAAAGTCTTATTCGAAAAGATGGACGCGAATCAAAGCTCGAAATTGAGTGCGACTGAGTTGCACGGATACTTGGCCGTGCCATCACTGCCGCTGTCCGTAGTGGAATCTGCTGTCGCGTGCATGGATGTTCGTCGGAGCAGCGTCGTGTCCAAGGCCGATTTCATTGCATTTTGTCTCGACACAACTTCGGCGACAGAAGAAGAGACTGGTGTCGTCATGGAGCAATGCCGCCGCAAACTCACCGAAGTATGCGTGGACCAGGAGGGATTTCAGCGCTGGTTTGGCGCCATGTCCCAACAGCACGGAAAAGTTCGAACAACCGAACTCAAGCACGCATTGAAGACTATGATTCACGTTCCAGACCATGTGATGGAAGGCGTCGTTCGACGATTGGACTTCGATGGGAGTGGATGGATCTCTGAAAAGGAGTTCCAGGCGTGGGTACAGCCCGTACGCGACATTGAAGTGCTGCTCCAGTTGGTCGAACAGAACCAAGCCATGCAACAAAAAGGGAAGGATCTCTTTTCCACCTTTGACTTGGACGGCAACGGTGTGATTGGTCTTGAAGAGTTCCACGCTGGCCTAAAACGATTCCAAGTGAACGTTAACAAGGACGAAGCGGCCGCGCTCTTAAAGGAATTCGATGTCGACACGGACGGAGTGCTAAATGCGTCTGAGTTAAACGCGATCGTGGAAGCATACAACAGCGACGACTTCGACTTGCACGAGCTAGCAGGGCAGGTGTCATATCAAGGGACGGCATATGACGACGAAGAGTTTGACGACTAATCGAAGCAAGTGAACGTGGATGTGCTACTCATGGGGTACATTGAATAGAAACTCGACATAGGAGGTATTCGTCTCCTTATCCATCGAAACGAAATGCATCCTCGAGCTGCTTCTTGGCTGTATGGGATGCTGTGGAGGACGACTTGAAGGCAGTTTTCTTCGACAGCGCCGACTTGACGAATCGAGCCGTGTTGGACTCGACTGGTGCTTTCGACAGTGGGGCATTCTTTACAACGTCAAGTGTGTTTTTGGTTTGGGAGGGTGTCGTAGGTTGCGATGACACTGCACCTTCACACGGCGCAGGATTCGATTTACTGGGAAGCTTGCGAACGGACGTGCGAATTGTTTGTCTTGTTGAGTATTGTGCTGCTGGCTTCGAGTTGCTTCTTCCATCCATGGGTAAAGGCAACTTGGCTAGGTTGTGGTTTGCTGCGGGAGGTGACCTGGTTCGTTTTGCACCGGCGGAGGTTGCCCTTGCTTGCTCGTGAGGTTGGCCGACTACATCTTCGGAAGGCTGCGCAATGTCTAGCCTCCTAGGTTGTTTGCGCATCGTAACTCGTTTGAGTACCGCCGCACTGTTTGGTGGCGTGCACAAATCGTCCAGGCCGCTCTGCTCCGCAGTACTCTTGATAGCGACTGGGGCCGATGTGGGTCTTGAAGTGCTCGACACGTTGGCTAATGTTGGGGCGGTCAATAAATGCTGTTGGGTGGTATGTCGCTTGGAAAAACTTGGCCGGCCAACGGCCGAATTCATGTATTCGTCAGTCTTGGCGACTGCACGTGGGTCAACAGGTCTAGTGGCGGGCGTGTACGATCCATTTGGATTGGGTTGAGCGGCTTTCTTCCTCGAAAACGTTGGTTGGACTGAGCTCTTGAACGTAGCTCTCGTAGCTCCATCTGTGGTGGGGCTTGGCGCGGGCTGCCAACCCTTCAAGACCGTTGGGGTGCTTCGTCCGTTCGACGACAATGGCGACTTGGCTTTTCGCTTGATGGAAGAGGACATTGCTGCGGAAGACCCGTTGGTCCCGTCGTCCGATGCGGTTTCGTCAGCCCAGATGAATGCAGCACCCTTGGCCCGTTTGGAGTCGACGCTGTCTTGCGGCGTGTAGACTCCCAGGGTCCGACTCGTGCGCTTGCGCAGTGCGACTTTGGGGGTCGTCCGTCTGGCCGACGACTCTGCTGAGTCTGGGGTCGACACATTGGAGAAGCCACCTGAGAAGTGAAAGGCCGATGCGGGGGGAGTATTGCCCCCACGGAATGTGGATGGATATTTCGGGGTCGTGAATTCGACAGGGGCGTCGATGCTCAGTTGCGAGTTGTAGCCTTCTTGGGGCGATGGATTTTTCTTTGTCAGCGCAACGGGGATGCCAAAGTTCGCCATAGACTTTCGAATGTCGTCTGCTTTGAACGTTAAGGTCAAGGACGGCGTGTTCTCCGTCTGGCCTTCGCCGTGGTCCATGAGGGCCTTGAGTTCAGTCTCGACATCGATGCACGACTCAAGGATCTCCTCGGACAAGGCGCCGATCTGGGCATGCAGCCCCACAAACGCCACAAGGACACGCAAAAGGAGGTGCGGCGACTGGTCGGGAAGCGCTGCCAATATTCGATGCGCGTTCGAGCTACGCTTGCGCATGACACAACCGAGCAGCATTGCCATGGACCCGCTCAAGATGACGTCTTCAGGATGCCATGTCGCAATCACATCGGCGTTCGGGCGCAGCAGGATGTGCTCAAACGTAGAGACCCGCGTGACAAAGTACGCCGTCAACATGTCCAAGATCGAGTCGTTGTATCGCGCCACATCATCCCGATTTGTTTCGTTGTGCTCGACGCAATTGATCAGCGCACCCAGCGCCAGCAGGCACATGTCAAAGCCAGCTTTGTCGTTGTCGAGCATGGATGGTTCCTCGGTTTCCTGGGACGATGTGGACGAAGAGGCATGGAGAAAAAGAGCGAGGAGCGCGTGCGTGCCATGGGCGGCGGCTATGTGAGTGGATGCGATGTCGTTCTTGTGGGTGAGATTGATCAACACGCGGAGTGCCATTAACGTCAACTCTCGCGTGTCATGGCGGGACGAAGACAAGATTCGAAGCAGCACGGAGAGGACGTTCGTATGAAGCACCAAGTGATCCTGAATGCCGCGCTCGAGAAACGACGCTTGTTCCAGTAGCCGCATTGAATGGAAGAGATGGGACGCCGCTCCACGTTCAACGACCGACGCGGCTGACGCCACATCAATGATGCGTGCGATTGTGTCCAAGCCGCCGCAGTCACGAAGTAACATTTTGCGGTCGTGAAGGAGGGCGGCAGTCGCGAGGCTTTTGGACGCGCAGGGCGTTGAATGGATGGTCTTATTGTTTGAATTGCCATACTCGTTCTTCTGGTCGGTGTGAAATGCATTATTGAGCACGCCCAGAACAACGTCTGTCAAGGTCACGATGGGCATCACGTCGGTCGAGCGAAACATGTCGTCTGAGCGCAAGAGCGTTTCTGCCTGCGCAACGAGAGATACGCCCCGTTTGGCATCACCCAATCGCCGAGTGGACGATTTCTTCCGCAGTAAGGCTCGTTTATTGGAAGCGTCGCCATCTCGGGTCACAACGACAACAGTTGCATGGTTGTACTTCCATGGCGTATCGCTGGTGAGCTCTAACACCTTGAGAACCTTTGACAACACGTCACTTGTCAAGCTTTTGCAATTCTCCGAGTCCAGCGTGACGAAATACAGCAGCGTCATCATGCAGTAGATATGCTCGTACGCGTGGGCTGCGTGCTCTACCTTGAGTCTTTCAACCAGGTCCATGCATTGAGCAAGGCCCCCTTTGGCTCGCAGCAGGAGGCGCCCGTTCGTTGACATTGTTGGAATTGGTGATGCCAGATGGGGTGGTCCTGGCGACTTTAAAGCGCAAACTTCGGCAAGCTGCAACGCACTCATGGAGCGAGATGGACCTTGACCTTCTTCGATGCCATCTAGGTAGTAGTGGATCTGCTCGAGCGCAGCGTGGCTCTCGCCGCTGTGCTGGAGACTCGCCGTGCTCTGCATCGTCAGCGTTTTCAAATGGAGGCACTTTATTGGGCAAGAATTCTAGTTTTGAGATGTTTCATTGGCTAAAACATTTCCCCCCGCTGCAGGATGCACAACCAAATATTTGAACTTTACGTCATTTTATTGGTCGAAATTATATCGATAGAGGCATGCAATTGGTTCATAAAGTTTGAATACTCTCTCCTCCAGAGGCACCACGGACCTCCGCCCTCAACATCTTGACGTGTCGAGCTTACTGCACCATGACTAGCCATATCAAGCGATCTGAAAGCTTAATCGTGTGCTTCCTAGAAAGCGCTACATTCTCTGCGATTCGAAGCCACGAGCATTCTTAAAGCGCCATCCAGATTCGATTCTGTCCTGTTCGGAGGCTGCAGGCACGCAACAAATCCTTGACGTCGAGGATATCGCTGCAATTCTAATGTTTCATGCATGTCTTACTGTTGTTTTAGAAGCATTTGAATGTCGTTGCAGCCTTCGTTGCACATTCCAACGACTCGTGCTACGGCCGTCGCGCCGTTTTGGCGTTAGCCTCGTTTCCGGTTAAGATGGACGCGCGATCCTGGAAATTTCGATCGTCCGGATAACTAACCCAAGCCCTTCCCAGCTTCGAAAATCTGCATACAATTATCCAGTGCAATTCAAAAATGGAACTTTGTGTGGCTCCCCCTCAAACTGAATCATTTCGTAATTAGCACAGCGCCGCACATCTCACACCATGGCTGAAGAACAAGAGCTCCTCGACTACGGCAGCGACGAAGAAGTTGCTGTCGACAACAAGGCCGCCGTAGCCAAGGAGACCAAGAAGTAAGAAACAACTTGCTCCAACCCCTCAAAGCCACTTAACCCACCGTCGTCTTCGCGAAGGGGCCATTATGTCGGGATCCACAGTGCCGGGTTCAAGGACTTTTTGCTCAAGCCCGAAGCACTGCGTGCTGTCGTCGATTGCGGGTTTGAACACCCGTCGGAAGTGCAGCACGAATGCATTCCTCAAGCCGTGCTCGGCATGGATATCATTTGCCAGGCCAAGTCTGGGATGGGGAAGACCGCTGTGTTTGTTCTCGCCACGTTGCATCAAGTACAGTATTTGCGGATTCCAACGTCGTGCTGAAGTAAGCTTACACTTGATTTTCTTGTAGTTGGAACCTGTGGCCAACCAAATCAGCGTTGTCGTGCTGTGCCACACTCGTGAACTTGCTTTTCAAATTGCGCACGAGTACGAGCGTTTCAGCAAGTATTTGCCGGATGTGAAGACAGCAGTTTTCTACGGCGGTGTGCCCATCGTGCAAAATCGAGAAACGTTGAAGAACAACCCTCCTCACATCATTGTTGGCACACCTGGTCGCGTCCTCGGTCTGATCAAGGAAAAGACTTTGAAGCTTGACAAGGTGAAGCACTTCGTCATGGACGAATGTGACAAGCTTCTCGATGCTGTCGACATGCGCCGCGATGTGCAAGAAATTTTTAAGTCGACGCCGCACGACAAGCAAGTCATGCTCTTCTCGGCCACGTTGAGCAAAGAAATCCGTCCCGTGTGCCGCAAGTTCTGCCAAGACGTAAGTGTGCCGTTCTTGGTGTTTGTCGATGACTAAGCACCGTTCGTTCTAGCCCATGGAAATTTACGTCGACGATGAAACGAAGTTGACGTTGCACGGATTGCAACAATACTACATTAAATTGCAAGAGTCTGAAAAGAACCGCAAGTTGAACGACTTGCTGGACGCACTCGAGTTCAATCAAGTAGTAATCTTCGTGTCGAAGAAAAACCGCGCGCGCGAACTGAGCCGTCTCTTGAACGAATGCAACTTCCCGTCGATTTGCATTACGGCGGACCTGCAACAAGAAGAACGCATTAAGCGTTACAAGAGTTTCAAGGATTTCCAAAAGCGCATCCTCGTTACGACTGACTTGTTTGGTCGCGGCATGGATATTGAGCGTGTCAACATCGTTGTCAACTACGACTTCCCCAACGACTCGGACCAGTACTTGCATCGCGTCGGCCGTGCCGGTCGTTTCGGTACCAAGGGGTTGTCCATCAGCTTCATCTCGTCCAACGAAGACTCGGACATGCTTGCCAAAGTCCAATCTCGATTCGAAGTCAACATCCCCGAACTTCCCGACCAAATCGACATTTCGACCTACATGGCCACCTAAATTTTGATTCTGCACCGCTCCTGCTGCCGCCATGGCCACTCTAATCTTGATAATATCCACTCCCACTCCGCGTGTTGGCCTGGTCTATCCTCAAGCATCTCGCTGTGTGTCCACGTCGTGTGAACGGTCGGGTCCGGTGGATGGCCTCTCCATTGAAGGAGTGCTCAATGCCGGCCACCTATCGACAAGAACTGTATTGCGCACTGAATCAGCGACAGCTCTCCCTTTCGTGTCGTTGCCGCGTGAAAATGAGTTGAAGTTGCTGAATCAATTGCTGCTGGCCGGTCGAAGGACAGCCTTCACTAGCATCGATCAATGCGACTCCGCTGACACACTGCATCGGAGTCGCCTTGACAAGAAGACGTCGACTTTTCTCTTTGGAAGTGCCCTCAGTCGAATTCACATGGACACGACGTTCCGCTCGCTGTCCAAGCGCACTTGCAGGTTAGTTTGCATGGTACTTGTTCTCGTACTTTAAACAAGAATACCCGCTTCTAGCGACGCTGCCGCTTGAACGGAGCAGGGTTGATGGGTTTGAGGCCGCTCAACTTGGACGCATATTGGGCACGCAACCTACAGACACGGTGATTCGGTCGTTCGTTGAGGCATCACGCACTCGTCGTTTTTGAGCGGAGTGATGTGGTCAGTGGTATCTTGATCTGTCAAGTGGGTGTACTTGGTCCTACGCATGCGCCAATTTAGTCAAGTCGCCTTCAAAGGTCCATCGCCGTACCGCCCAGACTTGCCGAAGTTCTTGACCTGCATGACAGCGGGCAGGTTCTCCCGGTTCGTCTTGTCCTCGAGCGTCGGTTCATCGGCCTCACGTCGCCGGACGTCGTTCTCCGACGTGACGCTCTTGTCGTCCACGTAAAATGCACCCTTGTGGTAATACTTTTGCATGAACTTCCACTTTTTCTTTTCCTTTTCCGTGCGCTTGCCGAGCGCCGCGTCTTCCTTTTCGCGCTCTTCGTCTGTCATGTTCCGCCGCCGCAGCGTTTCCGCCGCTTCCCGCTCGCGCTCTTCCCGCGCATCCCGGTCCCTGCGAAATTCAGCTTGAGGTTGAACCCGTCTTGTGAAGGAGGTCATACCTCTTGAGCCGACGCAGCTCTCGAAGCTCCCACTCCTTTTGCTCCTGCTCAGGATTCAACCCATCGGTGTCGTCAGGCATTTCTGAATCCGTCGCTTCTTCTTGCATGCGCTGCACGGCGTCACTCTCTTCGCGCTGAAGCACTTCCGCCACCAACTTTCGCGACTCGGCCTTTTTCTCCACAGCCTACAAACGTTGTGACGAATTGATTCAGTGGTCACTGGGAGTGCCAACCCGCGCAGCGAGGGCCTTGTCCCGTTCCTCCAACGCTCGCAGCTTCTCTTCTTGCTCGCGAATCGTGTCCCGAGCCTCTTTCGGCACAAAGATTGGTTTGAGTATCTGCTCGCCGTCGGATGAGTCAGTATCTGTCTCCCACTCAGACGATTCCGACTCAGACGACACCAACTGACTCGACGCAACGGCCCTGGCAACAGGCTTGCTCTCCGATTCGAGCGCAAGCGCTTCGGTCGACTCGGACAAGAGTAGGTCGGGTTCATCTCGCTTTTGTGCAAGCAACTTGTTTTTCAATCGAGCTCGTCGATCGTCTTCCTCGTCGCTTTCTTCCGATTCTGACTCGACCAAACGAGCTGCAAGCGTGGGAGCAGCGGGAGCTGGGGCACCAACCACGGACACCGCTTTCACGACCTGGGCAACGACCTTCCGCCGCTGTTTGGGAGTTTGACCTTGCCCAGAAGCAGGTGTCGTAGAGGACGCAGCCTTCTTTGATCCGGTCAAGAACCGAGACCCATCATCTGGCATGTGCTCCCCAACAGCAGCAAAATCAGGGACTTGGCCTGCCCGATAGCGCATCACTTTCTTCGTCGAGTCGACCTTGGGCTGTGGCGCTTCATACTCATCTGTTTCTTCCAGCCTTCTGGTGTGTCGTAACGACATGGCATCTCCAGGCTCAGTGTCTGGCAGCAGCAGCCCCAGGTCCTTCTTCGTGAACAAGCTCATGTTCGTCGAGGAACCGCGTTGGGCGCGATTTGAAAATGCTCACTTCAAAATAAATAACCTGTGAAAACAAAATCATGCATAAACTTGATTCACTTATCTAGTCGAGAGGGATCTTGACTGTCGGCAGGCAACTCCACAGAGACCAGCCGCAGTGGTCGTGGAAGGTTCATCGATCGATGAAGACTAGATCAAGATGCATAGCAGCGACGTGTCTAGAATGGTCGAAGCAGGGTTTCCTGCGTCCCTGGCTGTGCTAGCCATCCAGGTTAACCTGGCCACGATACGTTCTGACTCGTGGATCTTGCCTAGATAAATTCGAAAACTAGGAAATATCCCAAATTTCTCGAAACCGTTCAAGTTGTGGCATAGCGCAATGTACGATGGTAGGTCACAATGGTGGGAAAATGAAGGTTAGGTTCAAACCGGCATACAGCTTTGTATGTGAGGAATATAAGATTGCTTAGTATGGTAAGACATATCTCCGCGCTAGTTAAGTTAGTGGCCTATGTTGGGCCTTGGAGATCTCGTTTGGTCGACCCGAACAAACCGAAGGGGTTGGATAATATTCCTTGGGAAATTCGGCAATTTCCTAACCTTGATTTGAGGTCATCTATTTTGACAGGTTTTCCTGGGAAAGCATCCTCGCCACAGAGATTGAAAAGATGTCTGGCGATCAAGGCGGCGGCGTGCCGTACATCGGGTCGCGGATCAGCTTGATCTCGAAGACAGACATTCGGTACGAAGGCCTCCTGTTTAACATCGACACGCGGCAAAGCATGGTGGCGCTGCAGAACGTTCGCTCCTTTGGAACGGAAGGACGCCGCCCTGACCACATCCCTCCATCCGAGACTGTGCTGCCATACGCAACGTTTAAGGCTTCGGAAATCAAAGATTTGCACGTGTGCGAAGCCGCTGCACCTCCCCCACTTCCCCCCAAGCAGCACCCCCCCCCACCTGCTCCAGCAGCGTCACCGCAGACTCATGCTCCGCCACCGCCGCCACCAGTCGCAGGTCCAGTGCAGCCTCCGATGCCGCAACCACATCGTGCGCCCCCTCCGCCGCTGCCAAAGCAGCCCATTGCCCAACCTGCCGCCTCGTCGCAGTACCAGCAGCCACCACTGCCGGTTTCCACTCGTCCTGCCTCTCCCAAGCGAACATTCGCTCCCCAGCCAGCTTCGAACGCACTGTTGACTCCAGGTGCCGTGTCCAAGTCGAACCCTGTCCATTCCGTACAACAGGTTGAACACCAACATCATGGCGAACCTACTCGTCATGTTGAGCATGCATCGTCGGAGCCATCGTACCACAAGGTAACCCCTCCTCAAGCGCCTACTTCGGAGGCACATGCAGCGCGTACGATTCCTGGGATGGGCGGTCATCTCTTGCGTCGCAAGGAACGCCGCGTGCCGAACGAATCCGGTCTTCCTGACGGCCCCAGCGCCAGTGGCGAATTTGACTTTGCTGGTGGGTTGGGCGACTTTGACAAGGCCAAGGAGTTTTCCAAGCTCACAATTGACGAAACTGCACGCCCCGTGGTGAAGGGGTCGTACCAAAAGTCGTCGTTCTTTGACACGATCTCGTGCGATGCTTTGGACCGCCTCGAAGGCAACAGCAGTCGCATGCGTGCCCAGGAAGAGCGCAAGCTCAATACGGAAACATTTGGCGCCGTGAGCCTGAACAACCGCCGGCCGTACCGCGGCAACCGTCGCAACAACGGCAGCGGCAATGGAAACGGAAGCGGCTCCGGGAGCAATGGGTACAGCAACGGAGGCGGCCAACGCAGCAACGTGAACAATGGCCAGCGGCAAGGGCAGCCTCGCCAGGACGGCAACCGTGGCCATCGCAACAACAACAACCTCAATCAAGCGCAGCCCCGGAGTGGCGGTCGCAATCGCCGTGGCCAAGCTGTCACACCAAACGAATAAGGTAACACCAGTAGACACGACGACCGGTGTCGGGAGATAGTTAGGAACCACGTGATGCTGATGCGGTAACAAAAGTTCGTTGATATCGTGTGTCGTGTTGTGGACGTGAATGCAGTTGGTGTCCGTCGTGGAATCCACTGCGCCGACGGGTCAAAGCAGACAAGAATGCCATGAAGGATGAGCTAGCCGCGGAGCTGTGGGGCCATGGTGTGCCCTCCCGAGTCGGAGCGTGACGGACTTGTGCTTAGCAGCCTTCGCAACGCCCAACTTCTTCGCAGTCCTACATCTCACCGACGGGGAAGATCGACCGGAACATGCCCACACACGACACCGCTCGATGTGCCTACTGGTATACCTTATTCGCTTGGCGAGGCAGATTGGTCATGTCCAGGGCTGCGGTAGGTTGAGGACGGTCGAGGAACCCCATCGAGTATGCTAACGACTCGCGCGACACCTTGACACCCCATGCATTACATGAGTTCAAAGACTCGAAAATGGCCACACAAGTTGTGCGTGCATCGATCAAATCATGCCAGAACGTGAGTACAGTGATTGGCAGATAGTACAGTTGATGATGATTTAAGCATGCCCGAGGGTTCGCGCAAGGAGACTCGATGTCTGCATTATGCATGGACACAGTTGTCATGGTTGGTGGATTCGAAATGCGAGGTACAGTGGACGGAGGGAACGACGCATTTCTAGAGGATCGGGTGGTGTTGAAAAACACCAGAGGCAGTTCTTGCAATGGCAAGAAATAATTAAGAGCGTTCGCCACGGATGCGACGAGCCAATTGGATGTCCTTGGGCATGATCGTGACACGCTTGGCGTGGATGGCGCACAAGTTGGTGTCTTCGAACAAACCGACAAGGTACGCTTCAGCGGCTTCCTGCAAGGCCAAGACGGCCGAGCCTTGGAAGCGCAAGTCGGTCTTGAAATCTTGGGCAATTTCACGGACCAAGCGTTGGAAAGGGAGCTTGCGGATCAACAGCTCGGTCGACTTTTGGTAGCGACGGATTTCACGAAGTGCAACCGTACCAGGGCGGTATCGATGGGGCTTCTTCACACCACCAGTGGCCGGGGCCGACTTGCGGGCAGCCTTGGTGGCCAATTGCTTACGAGGGGCCTTGCCGCCAGTCGACTTGCGCGCAGTTTGTTTGGTACGGGCCATGGTGACTTTGTATACTTTTGAGGAATGAGCAGAAAGGTGACCCCGCCAAGAGTCGACCAATCACCAAGCACAACTGGGCAGGATTGAGCATTCGCTCGGAAATGTCAAAGTGATAAAGAAAATCCCGCCAATCTGTTTTCTTTATTACAAAATCCATCCAATCAAAAGTCTAACTATCTAAATTCCGCCAATCACAGATATGAAACAAGGACTCTTGATTCTCGTCCAATCGAATGCTGTAACTTGAATCGGATTTTTTTCAAAACCTAGACCAAATTCGGGTATGTGTAGTTCATTTTTGAATTTACATTCAACCAACAACTCAACATGTCTGGTCGTGGCAAAGGAGGGAAAGGTCTCGGAAAGGGTGGTGCCAAGCGCCACCGCAAGGTCCTTCGTGACAATATCCAAGGGATCACCAAGCCCGCCATCCGTCGTCTCGCCCGTCGCGGTGGTGTCAAGCGTATCTCTGGCTTGATCTACGAAGAAACCCGCGGTGTCCTCAAGGTGTTCTTGGAAAACGTCATCCGCGACTCGGTGACCTACACGGAACACGCTCGTCGAAAGACGGTCACTGCCATGGACGTCGTCTACGCTTTGAAGCGCCAAGGCCGCACCTTGTACGGTTTCGGCGGTTAAGCTGCATCTTGCTCTCGCTCTCTCAAGAGAGGCCTACTCGACGGCCTTCTTTATATCTGGTGTTTTTCAACACCACCCATCTTGTATGAACTTATCGTGTCTATTCAATTATTTGAGCTCATGCAAGTCAAGTAAATCGACGCTCTGTCAATTCAAATGCTCGATGACCCATTTGAGCGACTGCACGTGGTCTAACTAGACTCCCCAATGAGAGTTTGAAGTCACGTAGTAGACGTGGTCTAACTAGATTCCCCAATGAGAGTTTGAAGTCACGTCGTGTTGAAGTGGAGGCCACTCATTCACTCCCTTGCCAAAGGTTGTCGGGATGGGGCCTTGAGCCCAGGTCTCTGTTTCTCGAGTAGTTCCAGAACTCAAGCCGCCAAATGCCACGGTCAACCTTGCTCTATCGATGGCTCAATGACACCATTCGCACCAAATGACTAGCGGGCCTGGCCACGACGTCCTGCCTGAACGTCTTCCAACCAGGGTTAGTGGCACTCTGCCTCGTTGTTGGACGCTAAGCTGTACCCAACATTGACATACTAGTAGTTGGTTGCTTTGCAGAGCTTGTGGCGAGCCCAGGGTGAGTGTGATAGAGCTCCCATGGAGCAGAACCAACCTGATGGTTCGAAACCAGTGCATGCGTGTCCAATGAGAATATTACCACGCATGGAGGATCACGTAGAGCGATACTTCTTCTACGATGAACGCCTTCGATAATCGTGAAGGACGACTACAAATCAAACGCAAGAGATCGCGACTCCTCACTTCCTTCGCACTGACACGGCAACTCATTTTCACAACCGACACAATACGCAAAGGTCCGCAGACGTTGGTATCGTTATGGATAGAATTGAGACAGTACGCAACTTTGTCGATATTGTTGGTCCAGTTTGTCGAGATTGCTGCAGGCATGGGCATCTTCCTGACTTTTCAGTCAGTCGAAGTGTTCCTGGCATGTGCCTTGGTTTGGCAAACCTGTGCCTCAGCGTCTTCACATATTGCGCCTTGATGTTGAAAGACCTGCAAGACTAATGCGAGCGATTGTGACTCTCGTGTCAAGGGATATAGAGTAATTCATGCCGCGGAATCCACAACCGCCATCGCCAACGTCTCACCCACCGCTCAGGTATTTGAACGATGCGATCACTCGAGCGATGCAAACGTTGTTTTAGACGACACCTAGCTACGTGCTCGGGAGCGCCGTGACTGTCTTGCTGTCCACGGCAGCATTCGAGTGGAGCGTTGACGGCAGCGATGGGAATTGGTTGAACCATGGGACAACTGGTTATGCGGATGAAAAGGCCACTATTATCCGGACAGTTGAATCTCCGTGATTCAGAAAGAAATGCACCCATGCCCATACAAGCACACGCTTCCCCTACGAAAGACAGGTGTGCCGTGCCGTTGATCCTGCCGACGGAGGCAATGTGGTAAGGTCCATCGTCTTTGCGTTGAGACTCTCATGGTGGCCGCTCCATGCCCCAGGCGCGACGCTGGACCTTCTGAGGAAGAGATGCAACCTCTGGTGTCTTCACCTGTCCACTCGTACACGACCAGCATCAGCATCCAGCCATCGCCTATGGCCCTCGACGTTACCACGCAATTGTCCAGGGTCATGTCTCCCAAGGCCAAGTCGTTTCCAACTGAACATCACCTGAGTGCCGAGAGCGTGTCCTTTGCGTTCTCTCCGACGGCCAAACTTCCACGTCTTGCCGTTCCTATGGACGACGATCTCACATACCTCAACGGTCAGCACGAGTCCGAGTATATCCACCTGTCAATTTTGGATCCCTACTTCGACGTGACGCCTTCCCGCGTGCACATGGCGTTTCAGGAAGCCGACCCGATGGGTTTGGGTTCTTTGAGTCCCGAGCAGTTCCGTGCAGCGCTCGAGAGCATGGGGATTCGATGTCGCGACGAAGCCGTGTTCCAGACGTTGGTGAACAGCATGACGAAAGGATCAAACCAGTCGACAATCTCTATCACGGAGTTTGAGCGTGTGGTGCAAAAGCTCAAGCTCGGGAACCTCTTTGAAGAAAACACGATGGCGCTGTTCCGCAATGGGGACAGCTCGTCACGTTTCGAAGTATGCGACTTTTCATCCAAGCGACTGGCGCTGTACCGCCCGGATCTGCGCAGTTTCTTTACGAGTGAACCCGCGCCGTGGGTGTCGTGCCGATGGATCAACATGCAAGGCCACGACCATTTGAACCTGAAGCGGCTGGCAATCAAGTACCGTCTGCATCCTTTGGCCATGGAAGACACGATCGAGTTGAATGAACGGCCCAAGTTTGACACGTACAACACCCATCGCTTTGTCGTGTTCCCCATTCTCCATCACACTCTGGGCCGTACGTGTCGCTCGATTGGCATGCTTGGAACTGCCAAGCCACTTCATTCCTCCTCATCCCTGCGCGACTTCTAGACCGCGCGTCCTCCTCCGACCCTCGTTCAAACACACTGGGTCACCAGCCATTTGGACGACTCGACAATATGAATTCCAAGACGTGGTCCACGGCATCGACGCGATCCCGGCGACGAACATCCTCGTTCTTGACAACTAACGACACGGAAGGCGAGGACGAGCGGTTCCTTCTGACCGTCGAGCATGTCGCCATCTTTCTTGTCGGCGACGACACGTTGATCACGGTCAAACAGTCGACGGACGCCTCGATCTGGCACGCCGTCCACCGTCGGCTCGCGTCGACGTACTCGAAGGTGCGTCACAACGATGCCAACTTTTTGCTGTACTCGGTGCTCGATGTAATCGTGGACCAAATGACGGGCGTCATGGACGACGTTCGGTCCTACTTGAAGCATCTCGAGCACGAACTCGACACACTCCGCCACCGCTTTGATATCGAGACGCTCCGAGATGTCCACACCGAGCTGGGCCAACTCCCCCGCGTGATTAAACCCACACGCGACGTGCTCAAGAGCTTGCTCGCGAGTCGTGACCTACCCGACACGACCAAGGCGTACCTCCGTGACGTTCACGACCACTTGAACCACATTCTGGACGAAATCGAGTGGCAATTTCAGATGTGCCGCAGCATGACGGAAGAGTACCGCGACGCGAAAGCTGCCCAAGTCAATTACGTCGTGTACACACTCACGATAGTCACGACGGTGTTTTTGCCGGCGCAGTTCTTAACGGGGGTTTACGGCATGAACTTTGGTGCGTTTGGATCTCGACGGGGTGTTTTGCCGTCGACTCACGAGTATGTGTATGGCCAGACAACATGCCAGAGCTCCATTCGCCGTACGGGTACGCTGCGTTTTGGTTGATTTTGTTTTGCTGCACCGGCGGGATGCACTTCTACTTTCGCCACAAGCAATGGGTATAAAGCCAACCGCACGCGGAAGTACCAAGGAGCAGTCCTCTCTCAAATGCAAAGCACACGCGGAAGCTGCTTGCGTCTGCACGAGGCCGTACTCACACGGGTGGGAGTTGACTGCACGATATAATACGAACACGTCATGTTTCCACAAAAATTCATGAAAATTTCGTAAATTTGCCTGGTTTGACTCCAATATTCCGATGGAACTCGTGGAAACCGCGGACGGGGTCGCGTATGCATGGATGGTTGTGGCAGGAGCGACGTTCGTCATGCTCCAGTTTGTCACGGCGCCGTTTGGACGCCATACAGTCAGCGGATGGGGCCCGGCGTTGAACAACCGTCTGGGCTGGTTCATCATGGAGGTTCCATCCATGCTGGTCATGGCAGGGGTGTGGCTGGCAAACTCTGCGACGATGACTGGTCATGCCTGGCTCCCTTTTGCCCTCTGGGTGGGTCATTACTGGAATCGGTCGGTAGTGTACCCTCTTCGGATCAAACCAACTCCCAAGCGCATGCCCTTGGCCATCGTGGCGTCTGCAGTTGGATTCAATCTCGTCAACGCGCCGTTGAATGCCACGTACTTGGTGGCGAATGCCGCATCGTACACCACCGCATGGCTCCTTCACCCGCGGACGCTGTTGGGACTTGCCCTCTTCTTCGTCGGAATGACCATCAACATTATCGCGGACAACCGCCTGATTGCCCTTCGGACAAACGGCTCCACGGGCTATTCCATCCCTCGCGGCTTCCTCTTTGAGTACGTCACGTGCGCCAACTTCCTTGGAGAATGCGTACAATGGACGGGATTTGCCCTTGCTATGTGGAACGCCGGTGCTTTGTCGTTTATGGTGTGGACTTGGGCGAACTTGGTGCCCCGCGCGGCAAGCCACCATGCGTGGTATGTGAGCAAATTCAAAGACTACCCGAAGAATCGCTTCCGCATCATTCCGTTCGTGTATTGAAAATGACAAGGTGGTGAAGCTTCGAATAACACTGAAAATGAGGTCAAGCAAGATACATATGAGCCAAACGATAATTTTTCCAGCGGGGAGGGTGGTGTTGAAAAACACCAGATATTGAGTGAAGACACAAGGCCTCCTTGTGACAAGTCACCCGATTGTTTAAGCAGACGAGGTGAACTTGGTCACGGCCTTCGTGCCTTCAGATACGGCATGCTTGGCCAGTTCACCAGGAAGCATAAGGCGCACTGCGGTTTGGATTTCGCGGGACGACAAAGTAGACTTCTTGTTGTAGCGGCTCAACTTGCCGGCTTCCGACGCAATGCGTTCGAAGATATCGTTGATGAACGAGTTCATAATGGACATGCCGCGCTTGGAGATACCGGTTTCAGGGTGAACTTGCTTCAACACCTTGTAGATGTAGGTCGAGTACGACTCAATGCGCTTGGTCTTGCGGTTCTTGCCCTTTTCGCCGGCCTTCTTCGGGGCTTTCGCGGACTTTTTGCTGGGGGTTTTGGCCATCTTGACGGGTTCAAGTCGAATTTGCGAATGACCAAACCTTCTACCTTGGAAGGACAAAATGGAGGGAGCGGAATCCTTGGCTGTGATTGGTCTACGTAGAATGCCGGTCGATGATTGGCGGAAATCAAAGGTACTGCTCTTGATTGGTGGAATTCAAATTTTAGGCCTGTGATTGACGGAATTTCTTGTTCCCGCGAGGCGCGCCACGGAACACTACCGGGTCATTTTTGAAATTCTCGCTCAAGCAACATGTCTGGCAAAGGAAAAGCTACTGGTGGTCGCGGCAAGAAGGGTAAGGCCTCGTCCCGTTCGTCGAAGGCCGGTCTTCAATTCCCCGTCGGTCGTGTCGCCCGTTTCTTGAAGAAGGGCCGCTTCGCCCAACGCATCGGTGGTGGTGCCCCCGTCTACCTTGCCGCCGTGTTGGAATACCTTTGTGCCGAAATCTTGGAACTGGCCGGTAACGCCGCTCGCGACAACAAGAAGTCCCGCATCATCCCCCGCCACATTCAATTGGCCGTCCGCAATGACGAAGAATTGAACAAGTTGTTGGGCGATGTGACGATCGCGTCTGGCGGTGTGCTGCCCAATATCCACAACATCTTGTTGCCCAAGAAGTCGGCGACCATCGGCACTGATGGCAAGAAGGTCAAGGCGTCGGCTTAAATGGTTGACACTCCACTTGAACTGTGCTTGCACATTCATACACCTGGACAATTCGTCCTACAACTGGCTTTTCTAAAAGCCACCCACCTCCAAAGAAATGCATCTGCTTGCCCCGATAGGAAAAGCGAGTGCGCATGAGTCAGGCTGCGTGTTGATGCGTCACGCTCCTATGCGCACCTGTTTGGAGCGTGTTCAGCTATATTATGTCGATGTCCTCGCTCACTTGACTCCATCACAGCCCTCGAGCAAATGTTCTAAACTCGGTTCCTAATTGTTCGCAGGGCCAAGGAGTGCAGTAACGCTGCAAATGGCGTCGACACAAAGTAGGCACTGTTGCGGACCTCGAATAGGTTCAAGCAAGTGACTGCAGTGCCCGCCAAATACTGTCTTCGAATTGCCGTGACGTCCTGACTGTGCTTACCTTGATGACAAGCTTGCGGTCGCTATCAAGCGATCGTCGCGATGGCCATTTGCTCTTGGGGTTTTCATTTGCGCCTCTCGTACCGCGCGCCGTCTGCCTCCTCGTTACAGAACGAGATACAAGATGACATCTGGATCCGTGTTCGCATCATGATTTAGCGCTGGAATCTTCAAGGGTCGTGGGCGACTATCGTCATCGGCTTCGCTTGGAGGTGTTGGCTGAGGCATCGTCACACCGTGTCAAGATCCATCTCGTGCGCCAATGGCCACGTCTTTTTATCCGACGAATTCAAGCACTAAATCGATTACACGGATGTAAACGGACCAATCAGATCGGTCCCCGAATATTACTCGATTCGGCGTCCACTTCGCCTTGTGTTCCGATTGAGGCAGACATCGCGCGACACCGCCAGTGGCTCCGACTCTTGCTCCGTCGCCGCTTGCGTGCCCATGGATGAAGCACCCCAACGGCTGTCTGTAGCTGGAACGCCAGCGGTTGGGATGGTGCCAAATTGGTCGGAGCACCCTGTCAACGAGAACTTCTACGGCAAAGCTGTCGCTCCCACTGCAACGGACTCTCCATACGACGCGGTCTTTTCCCCCATGTCCAAGCACAAAGGTATGTATGGCGCGCGCGACGTGTACACGACGGAAATAGACCGACTTCGATCGACAAACAACAACGACCAACACGAAGTCGACACGTTGAAGACTCGAGCGTCGACAGGATTCAAGAAGGCTGTCGTGGAACGACCGGCCGGTCCCCCTGTACACACCCTGCGGGAACTCACACAAGATTGTCATGGCGGCGCCAACCCGCAAGGAGGCATGACGCCTCCAAGCATGCACCTTACGATTCTTCGGCGCAAGGTGTGTGTGCTATCACCTTTCGAAATCTCATGTACAGTGTAGTTGGAATCGTATATGGATGAAATCGACGCTACGATGGAACACAAGGTGCACCATTTCGGCGCGGTGATGGCAGCGGCCGCCGCAATGGACGAACGAATGAACCAGTCGAAACCCGAGCCCGAATCGTTGCCAGAGTTTGTAGACTTGTTTCTCAAGTCGTTGACAGCCGATGCCACAAAGCGGCACGCGGACGGGCTCCCGCGTCTGTACGGCATGGTGGCTCGAGCCGCGCATCATAGGTGTATGAACCAACTGCACCGTCACCGGCGGTATCTCGAGAGCTTGCACCACATCTTGACCGGCGCCCAGGTGACGGACGTGGGTCTGACTTCAAAGGAAGTGGCGTCCGTGACCAGTGTCGACGACGTGCTCGTGTTTGACGTGAAGCTACACTATTTGTCTCGCCAACGGGACTGGCTTCTGCAACTGCAACTCGCGCGCGAGCAGGCCATGGCGCACGCCCCCTCTCCATCCTCCAACAACCATTTGCACAGTGCGGCGCCTCGCTCCCTGTCCAAGCATGCACACATGAAGAAGCTTCTGGAAGTTGCGGGTTGGTACCGTTGGTTGCAGCAGCATGCCGACGAAGACAACAACGACGCGGTCGGCGACGACGTCGACGAACGGCATGAGCACTTGGCTGAGGTGTTGTCGGATGACGCTATCTTGTCCGTGCATGTCGACTTGATGGCGACGGACGAGGTACCGCTCTCTTTACTTGACATTCCATGATGGAACGTTGTGGCAGTGGCGGTCGGTCATTCAAGCCCAATTTGAAAACCTCGTGTTTGGCCATCTCGAGCGCCGCATCAGCCAGCGCGTGGACAAGGGCTGCTTTGACGCGGCCGCCCTCTACTGCGAATCCTTCGACCCGTCGTCGAACCAAACGTCGGGCAAGCGCAGCAAAGCATCCGACTACTTGAATGTTCATCCCGACTGGACCTGGCTGCGTGACCCGCAACCGAAACACGTGATGGCATTCGTCACACGCATGACGCGGCACATCCGCCGCACATTTGCTATCTCGGACGACATGCACAAGAGCCTCTACGTCTTCATTCAGCGCATGCTGTTTCCTCGCATGACCATGCTATGCTTCAATGGCGCCGTCTTGACTGAATGCGCGCGCAAAGATGCCCTGTGGCGAAGTCAGCAGATCGCCCTGCGGAGGCAGCATCATGGCAAAGGCGTGTCGCTCGAGCAGCTCGGGGTATCTGCCCGCACAGCTGGTACGTGTAAAGTGTATTGTTGACCACGGTGGAGTGGCTAACGGGCGGTTTGGGACTATGTAGAGAATCTGCGGCGTGCGTGGCCAACGTGGACGACGATGTTTCCCAAAGCACGAATCGCGTTTGCTGCGATGCAAAGCATCGTGCCGTGCGACTTGTTGGACGAGATGATGCACGGGGTAGTAGTGCTTCACCAAGAAGCGGCGCAGATATTCGGGACGACCCGTATCCCCGTCGATACCTTCTTCCCCCTCTTCAGCTACGTCCTGCTCCACACGGACCTCCCGTTTGTCCACGCGCAGTTGCACCTCCTCGAGCAGTACGCGCTGTGCAATCCCCCTGGCGACTTGAACCCGACGCGCAGCGGCGAAGAATCGTACTATGTCTATTGCATGCATGCCGCCGTTGAGCACATCTGCAGCCAAGTCGTCGCGCCCTTAGAGTAACTTATATGCGCATCGCGCGCAAATTGTCGGTGTCTCCTGTTGATGAAACGAGGTCGTTGTAATATAAATGGTGATTCTATTCCTCGATACAATGGCCAAATGATTAAAATAAACGATTTCGCGGGGGAGTTGCTTGGCCAGTTTGGAATTCATTGACATGGCCAGGCACTCCCGTGGCGCCAAGGCCGCCTCGCCGTCGAAGATGTCCGAGAAGCCCAAGCAAAAAGGCAAGGGAGGATCGTTGTCCAAGCGAGCTTCAGCTCATGGAACCAAGTCGCGCGGCAATAGGACTCTTCCGTTTCCAGAGGAAGTGTTGCCATTGATCTACCCGTTCCTAACATGGCGGGACACTTATCGTGTGCGAGGAGTCTCGCGATCATGGCAAACGGCCTATCGTGCATCCCTAGAACATGCTTCCCTGGTGTGGACTTCACAAGTATTTCAAGGCGAATCATGGGATGAAATCCTTGGCAAGTTGCAAGCGCACGAACAAGTCTTCGAGACGCCAACACTGCCCCACTTGGCGTGGGTGATTGCCTCTGGCCAACCGCATTCGTTTCGGCGCATGTCAGGATGGCAAAAGCTTCTCGACGTTGTCACACAGCGGAATTTGCTTCCTGTGACTTGCAATGTCGTGTGCGCCTACAGCGATGCTGGACTGATTGGCTACAACACCAACGGGGGGGTTCCACCTACCGAACTCGAGTCGGACACGATCGACGGAAACATGGCGCTCGCTATCACAGTGGGGCATCTCCCAGGCACGTCGTTGACGCTCGCCCTTCCCGAGAAAGATGAGATCAATGCAATCTTGCGAGCAGTCCAGGCTGGCGCCGGTACGAGCGCTAGTCTTGGGCTTCCCCGCGACACGTCGTCTGTCGTTGTGCTCAGCACGAACGGCCGCCAGAGTGCCAATCTTCTTCGAGGTCTCCACTTTCTCCATCCATCCCTCGAGTCAGTCGTCGGTGCGCTGGTGCATTTCACCGACAGGTGCGTCCCACTGGTGTACCGCAATGCGACCTACAACCCAACCAACCGCACGTGGCAAAATCACCTTGTACAGACCACAAATCTGCTTGTGGGGTTCTCTGGCCGCGTTCGAGCAGCTCCGTTCGTGTCTCTGGGCTTCGAAGTGTGCTCGCCCATCCTGCAGGTGCTCGTAGAATATCCTGAACTCTTTACCTGATGAAATTTGCTCACGAGTAGTGTGCGGGTGTCGTCGAAGAAGAGCATTTCCACCTGTTGCACATGTACGACGCCGTCCATACGGCAGAGAACCCGACGAGACCAGTCCACCCCCTCGACGTCATGCGCCTGCCTCCGCCCCAGGGAAGTCTGCACTTGTTTGTGGCCGATTCAGCAGCTACGCTGGAATCTTTCGTGGTCGCGCCCAGCCCGACATACTCCGAAAATGCAGCAGGACTCACGTGCATCGAGTGCATGTACGACATCGACAAACACATTTTATTCTCGCAGTCGTCCGGAGATCTGACGATTGTCGATTACTGGCCCGTCGGCGCATACGGCGTGTTTTGCACCCAAACAGCGGCAGCAGCGCGACATGACTTTATCGCTTCGCTGAAGCAGGTACAGGACAAGGTCGCTGCGGAAGGAGGTCAAGCCATCGGGGCACTAACATTCCCGTGTGCCGCCCGCGGCGCTGTGTTTTACGACGTGCCAAACGCCGAGGGCGACTTGTTTCATGCTGAGTTTCCAAGCCTTCCTCTGACAGGCAGGAATTCAAATAGCAAATGCCTGTGCACTGAGCGAATTTGTTTGTAGGGGTGTTTGCCGGCGGGGAGATCGGCCCGATGGCACTTCCGGGGGGCACATGCGCCGCTGCGTCGACCCAATTGCAGCAGTTTACGACCTGTGGCGCGGTTTTCTACTCGACATAAGATGGAAGGGATGCTGGGAAAGGTTGGCTATCTCGTTGTGCAAGTTGTTGCTAGCCAGCCATTGCATCATCGTTCGGCCGACCCCTTGCGCCATGGAGATGATGGTTCGAAATGGGTCTGGTCTTCACTAGGATAAGCATCCACAAGGAAATGACCGACACAGTCGGCACGAATGAAGGACGAATGGAATCTAAGTGGGTTCTTGGGGTATGGAAAAAATGGTCAAGTCCTACGCCTTGGTCTGTTGGTTGCCAACTTCGACAGAGGCCGTGACCAAGTCCCGCAGGATGTCGCAGAGGCGCTTGTGGTTGAAGACGCGTTTTTCATACCGGTCTTCCGTCAACTTGACGTGTTTTTTGTTTTTGTTGTAGCGGGGGCCGCACAGTTGAATAAAAATCTCCTTTTGCGCGTCGGACAACGAGAGCGCGCTTAGCGGCACTTCCATCGTCACCTTGGTATCGTACGTGGTCTGGTCATCCAAAAAGAGTTTGTTGTCAAAGTCTTCAAGGGTCACGTTCATTTGCATGGCGATCTTCGACCCGTCCAGCAACGGGTGGATCGTGGATTCCCATGAATGGTCCATGAACGGGACGAGGTCCTCAAACACTTGAAGCATCTCCACATCGTGCTTCATGTCGTCCGTGAATCCTTCGGGGAAATCCGTGTTCCACCAGCTAGGGTTTTCAAAGTTCTCTTGGATTTCAGGCAAGTCGTTGCCTTCCCACGTGTCGAACGCAGTGTGGAAAACGCGTTCGACATCGCCTTCCAATGGATCAAAGTTGTCACCGCCGTCGTCATTCTTCTTTCTCTGAGTGGAGAAACTGCGCATCGCATGAAGAGAAGAAGGAGCGACCACCTTCGTCACGGTGAACTTCTGGGTCGCATGACGGCCAACTCGTTGGAGCGCGGCGCGGAAGGCCATTATGCAATGCCAAAACGCAAATTGACACCAACCGTTTGACGTCCAAGGCGGGCGCAACGACGTACCTCTATTACTCGATATACGTTTAAATATTATATGCTTAGAACATGGATAGAACTTTTACCTCCTTTGAAATGCGTAACCTCTATAAATGGATGCTTCATCCTGTGCAACGAATTGGCCAATCAAATTGCCGTACGTTGTTGAAACGTATTTTAACCAATGAAATGCCATTTTTGGACTGTGAGCCAATCAAAACGATACAAATCAGCACCAGGTTCACTTCCACTTCCGACATCTTACCAGCGGCCATGAGCGAGCCCGATGATCTCTTCACGCTGAAGAACCAGTTTTGGGTCGGCAACTACCGCAATGCGATCCAAGAAGCAACGGTTCTGACCCATGTCTCTGAAGCAACCAAACTGGAGCGCGACATCTACGTCTATCGCTCCCATCTTGGCCTTCGCAACTACGCAGCCGTGTTGACAGCAATCCCTGACGGCGTCGCATCTATCTCACTGAATGCCATCAAGCTTTACGCGACATACCTCAACGGGGGGGATGCAGAAATCACGTTGCTTACCGTGCGCGAGTGGCTCAACTCCCAACATAGCGAAAACCCGCACTTGCTCCTCGTGGCGGGGTTGATCTTCATGAGAGAGCATAAATTCTCGGACGCGCTGTCCGCATTTCTCAAGGGAAAGACTTTGGAGCATTCTATGTATGCCGTACTGATCTACCTGAAGATGGATCGCGTGGACCTCGCCGAAAAGCACGTTGCGGACATGCAGCGCATCGACGAAGACGCGACGACAACCCAATTGGCGCTGTCATGGACGTTGGTTGCAAAAGGTGGAGTTGCATGCGATGAAGCAGCTCTCCACTTCCAGGAACTTGGAGACCGATTTGGTGCATCGGCGTGGCTGCTCAACGGGTCTGCTGCGGCGTTCATGGGCCTCGCTAACTTCGCCGAAGCTGATCGGTTGTTGCTCGAAGCCGTGGCGAAAGACCCGACGTTCGAAGATACGTATGTCAACTTAATTGCCACGGCCCAGCATTTGAAGAAGGGCCAAGACACGATCCAGCAGTACCTCGCGCAGTTGCAGCAAGTTGCTCCCGCGAACGCGTGGTTGGAGTCGTACTTGCGCTTGGAGAGCGGCTTCAACCGTCTTGCGGCAACGTATGTATAGAAAACAAGATGGACTAATGCACACGACTCGGCGCGGAGCGATTCTGTTCCGTTGATTTCACCATTGGAAAACGGGCTTCGGAAATGTGGCAACTGCTTCATCGCGTGCTAAGCGCGCAATCGATTGTTGCGGCCAATCTTGCCCAGGCCACGTTCGCCGTGCTCTCCTGGATCATTTTCGTCGTTCGTGTGGACTCGTTCGTGAAAAGAATTCCGGGATGGATTACCCACGTGCTGTGATAATTGGGGTCGATGGATTCTTTGCATAGGAAAAGGCAACGGGTCGAGTTTAATTGAGGGGGTTACGAGAATAGTCAATACAAATCGGACCGACGACGGTCCTCAGCCTGCAGCTGCATGCGCCCAGCTCCAGCGAGTCGCTTCGACGCGGGGGCAATGTTGCTCGTCGACTGAGTCAGCTTACCATTCACGTATTCCTCCGACTTCGTTTCGACACGACCGTCGGCGTGGTGAATCGTCGATGTCGTCTTTGTGATGACTTGACCGTTGCGGTTGCGAATGCTGGACGAACTGCTGGAGGTACTGCTGCTCATCATCATGCTTCCACCGCTTCCGAACGAATTGGAGCTCAGCACAATGTTGCCAAATCCACCAAATCCACCAAACCCACCAAACCCACCACCGAAGCCCCTGCCGCCATGAGGATCATCAAACAGGTCATCCAGGATACTTCCACGAGAGAACGGATCAAATCCGTGAGCCCTCCGTTGGTTTGTGGGAGCAAATGGGTCACCACCCCCAAAAAACGCTCGAAAAATGTCCTGGGCGTCGAAGACACTGAACGGCTGGAACACGCCGTCCGAGTAAAACGCAGACGCCGAGCCACTGCGTCCCCCACGAGATCCCGCGCGGCCGCCGCCATATTTTCTTGCATAGTCGTATTCCTCTCTCTTGCCTTGGTCACTCAACACCGCATACGCTTCGCCGATCTTCTTGAACTTTTCTTCAGCCTGGGGATCCTTGTTCTTGTCAGGATGCCATTTGATCGCAAGTTTGCGGTACGCCTGCTTGATGTCGTGGTCTGTGGCATGCTCTTCCACCTCGAGGATCTCGTAATAGGTCGCCATGCCGCCGCCGGAACTTGGCGGGGGATTTTCTAAAATTATGCCCCGTCCCCACTTCAACATCACTTCGAGAACGTTCGATGAAACTTTATATTTTCCGGATAAACCTGTGATACTTGGAATAATGAATGATTTCTTAAGAATTTTTAAATGAATGTTGTTGTCCAGATGTGTCATTTTCGACAAGGTCCTGTGTCATGACGTCGCCGTCACCCGACACGTCCATCTCAGGATTGCTGTCGCGAATGACGTCCTTCCGCTTGTACGGCGCTTGAACATGACGATTTTCACACTGATGAATGCTGGGGTAGCACTTTGAGTGAGTCGGACGGCTCCCAGTCAGCCTCGCAAGCAAGACCACCTCAAATCAAACGAGAATTGCACATGAAGGTTGCGATTGTTGGTGGGAACGGAGTGGTATGTTCCTACGAGTTACTGTCATGTTGTGTTCATGAACGTGCTTAGGGAAAGTCGTCGATCGTCCGCCGTTGGCTCAAGCGGCCGTATCAATCTGCGTATCATCCGACAATTGGTGTGGACGTACACACGATCAAGTATTCTAAGCGGGGAGCTTCAAAGGACTCACCAATCTACGTCGACGTTTGGGACGTATCGTGCGCCGAAGTCAACAGCCCTGCGTTCCACGAACTGCTGTGTACCGGTCTCGACGGCATCTTTTTCGTGTTCAACGTCCATCGCGTGAGCTCGATCGCGGCCGTGGATGCATGGCAAACCGCTTTGGGCAAGTTCATCTCGTCGTCCGAAATTCCATTCTACCTACTCTCGCACAAAGCCGACATGCTCCAGAAACGCGTCATGACGAGCGACGATATTGATGCCTACGTGCGGGTACCCAATTGCGTTGCTCAACCATTCTGGCGAAATAATGGACGAACTGACCTCTCTAGACCGCAGGATTCAAAGGATGGAGCTGGACGGTAGGGCGCGCCGGGCTTGGAGAAAGCGACAAGAACCCGGCGGTCTTGGAAGCTCTCGACACGATGGTATGTGCATGAATCGGCTGTAACCACACTCAAGTCACATTTTCATTCAGATCGATCTGATATGTCGGGGCAAATCAGCAGATGAAATGCTGCGCGACAGGTATTCCCAATCTACGAGCATCTCCAGTCGCGGCGTACGTGGCCGTGTGGTTGCCTCTTTGCAACCTATTGATGCGTGCAACAGGACGGCATTCTGCAGCCCATTCATCCAATCGAAGTCGCGATCCCGTCTGCTGCAGGGACGTTGTCCTTCGTGCATGTCCCGACGCAGGCAATTACGACGATTCCCCGGGACGTTGCCGACGACGTTCCATCGCGCGCCAATGCGGCCGGTGGGTTCGGGGCCGCGTGGATGTTTGGCGACCAAAAGGGACAGTACCTCGTTGTGCATTCGAGAGAGTCCATGGACATGGTTGATTCATCCGACGGCGAAGCGCTGTCCGACGTCGGGAGCGACCGAGGAAGCACAGCGTCCTCGCACGAGACCACGACGACATTGCATTCTCCAGTCGAAGATGACGGATGGAGATTCTTCGCCGGGAGCCTTGACCGCGCCAAAACAGAGCGACTGCTGAGGTATCACAGCATGACTGCCTCGTGAACAACCGAGAGCACTTTGACGTTGTAGCACACACGGCGAAGGCGCGTTTTTGGTGCGCCGTAAGGACGCTCGCACGTTGGTACTGTCGTACCAAGGAAACCACGACGACGCCCATCATGTGCTTCTCGCGTTTCAAGACGGCAATTTCTACGTTGGCGGTGCGCCATCGTCGTCGAGACAGGTATGCGGTCTTTGCTCAGCCCTTGTCCACAAAACTGCTCCGTCCTAGCCCTCTACAGCTCCGCCGCTGCCGGCTTTCTCGACGCTCTCCAAGTGCCTCCGCAGCTTGCGCAAGTACGCATTCCGCGGCCTGACGTTCCACCGCACGCCGTCGAAATTTCAGTTTGGCAGACCATCGACCATGGACGTTGTCGTGGCACCTCCAACAGGCCAACGAAGATCCGACGTGGCGGCGCCGCCTTCGTCTTGGACACCAGACGCGAATGCCCCCCAGGCGCATATGCAAGCTCCCCAAACTCCCGTTGACGTGCCTCCCCTCCAGCGCCTTGGCGACATGATGTCGCAGTTTTACTCGCAGGTCCGACAACGACTGGACGATTTTGAACGCCTTGGTACCACCGGTATGACTTGCAACCACGGGGAGATTTCATTTCCCTCTCCTTTGTGACGCTGCGTGTGCCTTGTAGACAAGCCACAACTAGACTCGTTGCGAGAGTTGGTACGACTTGGCCAGCGATAGAGTACAAACAATTGAATGGACTGCAATAGGTCGATACTGAAGTCGCAGATTATGCTAGCACCGCAACCGACCAAGCCGTGGAAGTCGTGTGGCGAAGGTTCGTCAGGGACATGGAGGTCTGGAGCCAAATCCTGGCAACACTGGTACCACCACCACCCAAGGAAGCGTGGCCGTTGGTTGACACTCTGCTGCTAGGACATCGATGCTCCATAGCATCTGCTTTGATATGCCACATACTTCGAATGACCGCGTAATGAGCCAACACGTTGATTTGTCTGCTGACCTCCGTGTGGCTGAGGACGTTCGAGGGACAAAGTCCATGTGCCTGGTAGTGCAATTTGGTCGCTTCACCAGTGGTGACTGGCTCGTACGAGCGCTATTTGCGCACTGGATGCGACGATGAACGTAGGGCGCAGCGTCAATCGAGTTGCATTACACAATAGACAACGGCCCTTGCTGGAAACGTCGCCATTTCCTTCAAACAGAAGAAATGATCCATTCATAGCGAAGACTGCTGTGGCTCCAGAGCACCACGTACGCCTTTCAACATCGCTCTGCTTGAGTCTCTGCGACTACAAAGACGTTGCCGCGGGGCCGCCGTCGCCCTCCATTCGACCAATATCAACTCCGAGATCAAGTTATTCATCATCTCGTATGTGGCGTCAAAGAAACCGCCAGGGTGACGCTTGGTGCACAAGAACATCGTCATGTCGACGGGAGGCCGTCTGCTTGAGGCAAGAGCGGTGAAAAGTCGTGTGATTCCAGAAAAGGATCCGCTCTTGACGACAGGAGAAGTCGTCCTCCACTTGATCAAGGGCAACATTGGCGCTGGGGCGCTGTCACTGCCGTATGCGTTTGCCAAGGTCGGGATTGCCGCGGGCCCCGTGTTCTACCTGTGTGTGGTGCGCATCCTGTACCACCCACACAATTCTTGCATACGCACGATATAGGTCGTTGTGTGCATCTACAACATGGACTTGTTGCTGTATTGCAAGCGCAGAGTGAGCCCGGACGGCCACGGGATGTCGTTTGGCGATGTCGCCAAACAAATCCTGGGAAGCGGCGGCAAGACGGTCGTGAATGTGTTCCTTGTCGGCACACAGCTCAGCTTTTGCTGCGTCTACTTTACAGTGGTGGCCACGAATCTGCATGCGATTTTGCCCGCGAGGTGCGGATGCCAACTCAACGACCGGGGTGCACTCAACGTCACTTGCACAGGGTGGCCGTCGATTTTGACGAGCGCCAGATTATCTTGCTCGTGTTCCCCGTCATCCTTGCATTGTCGTGGGTCCGCAGCTTACACCACATCACGCCGTTCTCTGCCTTAGGTAATCGCAACCATTTGTGACTGCGGGATTTGCCGAAAAACTCTGATCAATTCTAGCAAACTGCGCTGTGTTGTTGGGGATCGGGATCGTGTTTTTCTACTCTGCCCAAGCGTATGTTCCAGAGGCGCCTGCGACCCCACCGATTGCATTCACGTGGACGTCCTTTCCAGAGTTCTATGGTTCGTGGGATGGATTGTGCT
The DNA here is from genome assembly GCF_000520115.1 of Aphanomyces invadans. Taxonomy (NCBI): domain Eukaryota; phylum Oomycota; class Saprolegniomycetes; order Saprolegniales; family Verrucalvaceae; genus Aphanomyces; species Aphanomyces invadans. Next base: position 535,670 of record NW_008580155.1, read on the forward strand.
CGTTTGGTGTCACATGCTGACTGGGTAGGCACGGCTGTCTACAGCTTCGAAGGCATTGGGTTGGTCCTGCCACTCGAAAATGGCATGCACGAGAAAGCTCGGTTCCGCTGTGTCTTGCTGTGGACGATGGTGTTCATTATGGTGTTGTTCCTGTGCCTCGGCGAGTTGCCGGTGCTGGCATTCGGGACTATCGACAACGGCAGCATGACGGCGGTGCTGCATCAGTACTTTCCAGGGTGGCCTGTGGCGCTGGTACGACACTTGACACTCTCTTATCGTAAACTTCCTCTGATGCTTTCCTAGGCCAACGTTCTCATGGCGGTGGCGTGCCTCTTCACGTTCCCGATTCAATTCTATCCTGCTCTCGAAATCCTCGAAAAGTTGCTCCTGCGTCGAGGATTCTTCACTCCGACCATTCAATCATACGATGGCCTAATGCCGCTTCCCGTGTCCCAATTGCAGAGCAGAGCATCAGCGGGCTCATCTTCGACGGCACGTGTTCCTCAAGTATTGGACAAAGCTCTGAAGAACACGACACAGTACGAAGTCCGCCGCACCATGTTTCGATCCATGCTATGCACGACACTCATGCTTGTGGCTGTGTGTGTGCCCAATGTGGGGCTCCTCATCAGTCTGTTTGGTGCGGTGGGATCAAGCATGTTGGCAGTGACCATTCCTCCAATCCTGTACGTCAATCTCGATGGCGCGACGCTGTCGTGGTATTCCTGGACCTTGCACATGCTCGTGGCGGGTGCTGGCATTGTCGGAATGGTAGCAGGGTCGTTCCAAGCCATCGTAGACATTGCCAGCACCTTTGAATGACAACGGCGTCCTCGTCCTTCCGCGGCCGTCGTTGCAATGCCTGTGCAACGGAATTACCACGATTGGCCAATCAGACGCCGCCAGCAAGTCCACACCCGATAGGGTTACCACATCATGATACTCTTATATGAAGGAAATGAAATTGTGCAGTTTTATGTAGGCTTGAAGAAGACTACTTGGACCGCATCTTGTATCATTTATAAACGGTTATGTGTTTCCAAGTCTTTTCTTCACTACAGCGTCAACTTGGGGACCACAATCGGCACAATACGCAGGACGACCATGAAGGTGGCGACGTGGATCAGTACGGCGACGTGCCTCTTGGCGACGCTCAGCCATGTTGCACATGCAGATGTTGAATCCCACGAGGTATGTGTTACGGACGCGGAGACGTTGGCACGGACTTGACTGCGTGGACCCATGTAGTACGAGCCGAAGGAAGAGGTCGTTGCTTGGGTAAACAAGATTGGACCGTTCAACAACCCGCAGGAAACATACACGTACAACTCGCTTCCATTCTGCAAGGCCGACGGTCTCGAATTGCCAGAAGCGCATGCGTTGGGCATCGGTGAGATCCTCGAAGGCAACGAGCTGTTCAATTCCGGCATGAAGTTGCAATTTGCCGTCGATACACCCAAGACAACGCTATGTTCCCAAACGTTTTCTGCAAAGGAAGCGCAAGAATTCATCGATGCTGTGGACGAGCATTATTGGTACCAGATGAGCGTGGACGACTTGCCGTTGTGGGGACTTGTTGGCCGGGTCGTTGCCGACGACGACGAGCCCGAAATCCTCGAACAGGTTTTGCGACGTGCCTTCGCCTGGATGTCGATGGAAGGTATCCGCTCATTTTCTTGGATCCCCTCGTAGTTTAAGGTTGGCGATCGCCTGATCTACACGCACAAGCGGTTCAGCATTTCGCACAATGGCCCAAACATCATCCACGTCAACTTGAGCTACGCCGAGGTCGCAACGACGATCCAGGCCAACAAGTACAGCCGACTTCACGTTTCACCATCGGCTAACGCTCTGGGTACACAGGAAGATCAATTTCACGTACGAAGTGTCGTGGACTCCGACGACGATTGAGTTTGACGATCGTTTCGATCGGTATTTGGAAGACGAGTACGTTCGCAGCCCACATGTTCTTGTTGCATTCGTCTCATTGCGGTCTCGATAGGTTCTTCGAGCACCAGATCCACTGGTTTAGCATCTTCAACTCGTTCATGATGGTCATCTTCCTTTGTGGCCTTGTCGCCCTCATTCTCTTGCGCACATTGCGCCAAGACTACGCCAAGTTTGCAGCCGACGACGACGAACTCCTGCTCGAGCCTGGCCAGACGAGCTCCATGCTCAAAGACGAAGGGTCGTCTGGGTGGAAGCTCCTCCATGGCGACGTCTTTCGTGCGCCGCGCCATTTGCTCCTGTTCTGCGCGCTCTTGGGCACGGGGGCCCAGCTGCTCGTGCTGAGTTTCCTGGTCATTCTCATCTCCATCGTGAGCTCGTTGTACATGAAGCCTGGCGGAGTCGTCTCGGTCGGTCTCACGTGCTACGCGCTGTCGTCGTTGGCAAACGGATGGGCCAGCGGCGCGTCGTACCACCAGTTCTTTTACCCCCGCGTGTCGAAGGACTGGATCAAGGCGATGCTTTTGTCGGCCGGGTTGCTGCCGTCCGTCGTGTTTGTCTCGATCTTCTTCATCAACTTGACTTCGATTGCTTACGGCACGACGTATGCCATTCCGTTCGTCACGATTGTCCAAGTGATCCTCGTCTGGTTCTTCGTATCGTGTCCGTTGGCCGTCCTTGGGACGATTCTCGGCCGCCATGGCGCCGCCAAGCGCGGGTTCCCCTGCCGTGTCAACAAATTCCCGCGTGAAATCCCCGAAGCACGGTGGTACCTCCGCCCGTTGGTACGTCCAGTGTGCCCGACACGGACATTTTCAACAGAGCCGCGTCTTGCGTAGGTCCTCGGGCTTCTCACGGGCGTGCTTCCGTTCGGATCAATCTTCATCGAGATGTATTTTATCTTTGCCTCGTTTTGGAACTACAAGTTTTACTACGTGTACGGGTTCATGCTGCTCGTGTTTGTGATTTTGACCATTGTCACGCTGTGCGTCACGATCGTGTCAACGTACTTCTTGCTCAACGCGGAAAACTACCATTGGCACTGGACGTCGTTTTCGGCCGCCGGCAGCACCGCGCTGTACGTGTTTGCGTACTCGGTGTACTTTTACTTTTTCAAGACGAGCATGTCTGGGTTCGTCCAAACGAGCTTCTACTTTGGCTACATGTACGTGCTGGCGATCGCGACGAGCGCATCGTGACGACTTGTGTAGGGCGCTCTTTTGCTTTGCCTTTTTCATCATGTGCGGAACGATCGGGTACTTTGGAAGCAGCATCTTCACCAAGAGAATATACCGAAATATCAAGGTCGAGTAAGGGGGTCCGTTGGCGGCAGTGCCTGTCGTCGTGAAAGTGACAAGACAGCTTGTCGTTGCCAGGACAAGAAGTCTGGAAGGCGAACGATCGGCACGGCGACATAACCCTTGAATACGATGCGATCTGCTAAAAGTAGTCGGGGCCCGCAGTCGGGCCGTTTTGCGCCGCCATGATGTCCAACGCATCGTCGGACGTGGCGAGGGAAAATTGCACCCGACCCTCGTCCAGCACGGCCGATAGCGACGCCTCCAAGTGTTTCGGCAGTTGCACGAGCGCCCGCAACGTGCGGTTCGCATGCGGCGTGATGATGTGCGCGTCCGCGTGGATGCTGAGGAGACCCATGTAGATGCGAAACATGTGTGGCCACCCGCCTTGAAAGAACCCGTCGAGGAGGATGCCGATCGTGCATGGCGACAGCGACGGCTCGTTGAGGAACAGACTCATGATCCATCCACTCGAGAACATGTGCGGATGGATGCGATGGCTGCGAAGGCACTTGTCCACAGAGGGCAAGTGGGCGCGAATGAGGTTGTGCAGCTGGTGCATGCGCTGTGTCGTGCCTGGTAGGTCGGGCAGGTGGAAGAGGTCTGCCATCGCGTAGTGCTGCATGGCGGCGGCAAACACTTGAAATGTGGCTTCGTCGTCGTACTCCAAGCACGTCAGGAGACTCGCGCCGAGGAATGTCATGCCGTGGCAGTACCCCACCAACGGGTCCAGCTGGCAATACGCCATCAAGACGTGGGTGAGCTTGGTGTGGAGGCCGTGGAGGGTCTCGACATCCTCGCTGGACATGTCGACTTGCGCCCCGAGACGGCCCGTTCCAGACAGAGATGGAGTCCGAGGGTACATGTGCTCGGCACGCACAAACGTTGTGCGCTTCACATCAGCGATTATCGTGCGGTGGAATCGATTGTGTTTATCTTTGATGGCACGGTCGAGCAGTGTGTGATAGCACCACACGGCCGGCTGGTGCGAGGAACGACTTGTTTGGGCGACTGACGTTCGAATAGCCATCCTTGCTACGTGCGACTCGATAGCATGCTGCCACAGCCTGCCGCGGACGCGACCGGACCGCATGGAGCGCGACACGACCTGGTTGGCGGCGATCGCGTTTTTCCATGTGGTCGAAACCAGTTGACACCGGAGGACAATGTCTGCCGTGGTCAAGTACTCAAATACGTGCAGAAACACACCAGAAAACGATCCCCGCAGCGGCATCTCTAGCAATTGGAGCTCCCTGACCAGGAGCGACACGGCATCTTGCCCGGCGACCACAATGGACGTTTTCAACGCGTCAAGTTTGGCGAGGATTTTTATCACGACGTCGACCTTGGGCCGCACAGTCCGTTCAAAGTCTCGGACGAGCGCGTCCATGGCGGACAGCTTTATGTTGGCCTGAGCGATGCGCTTCCACGCGCGGGGACGAACTGTGTTGAGTTGAGACTTGTCTAATCGATCGAGTCGCGCCAAGTGGCGGGTGTACTCGGTCGTGTTGGTCATGTGTATGTGCTACACTTGGAAGGTAAATCACCTGCATGACTCGGCGCGTCGATGAGTGCTCATTACCATGGCTTCTTGCTGCATTCTGCGCGCTGACGCGATGTTTGGATTCTTTCGCACGTACACGCTTCGTTGGAATCGCATGGCTATGTCATGGACATCCTCAGCGTGCATGGGCAACACAGTTGCGTCCTGCAACCACACGCGACCATGTTACGCATCACACTGGAACTGGATCAAACTACCTTGACTTCGTTGAGCGGTAGAACCGAGGGAGGGTCCAACGACGGGTACGTCGACACGTACAGTTCGTGGTCAAGTTTATGCTTCTTGATGGCGCTCTCTGGTACGATGACTGCTGTCATCTGGGACACAGTGGAAGGTGGCAGGCTCTTGGTGCAGTCCGACCCCTTCCGCGAAGGAGTTCTGCTTGACGTGGCAGCATCGAACCATTGCGAAAGGCCTTCGAACGACTTGGCGATTGCCTCGAAGAACGTCAAATCCTTGTTCATGCGGCACGGCTGTGACATGCAAAAGATTTATGTGGCTGGTCGTCATCATCCGGACACCGGATAAAACAATCCTGACCAATCAGATCCGCCACATTCCCCCGCGGTCATGCGATATGTTGTTTGGTGCATCACTTCATTGCCGTGGTGGTCGACGCCTCTCGCTCCCATCGACATGACAGCGCGCGTCAACACGTACGAGAACGGTAAAGTGGTCCACATCGGGTCGACAGGAGACGCCGTCGGCTTGTCTGTGGCCAAGCTCGTCGCTGACCTGAGCAAGAATGCCATTGAAAACTCTGGCCGCTTCACCGTTGCACTCTCTGGCGGGTCCCTCCCCAAGGTGAGCTGTCGCATCCAGCATGACCCTGTGTTCACGGCAAAGGTCATGAGTAGATTCTCGAAAAGGGTTTATCCTCTTTGAAGGATGGCGTGGACTTTTCAAAGTGGCATGTCTTCTTTGCCGATGAGCGCGTTGTCCCGCTCGATCACGCCGACAGCAACTACCTCGCCTGTCATGACGCTCTCTTCCAGCATGTTTGTAACCACGCCGCGCCACATATTGCCCTTCGTTCTTATCCATAGTACAGGTGGCCATCCCACGCAGCCAAATCTACATGATTGCCTTCAATGACGACCCTGCCGTCGTTGCTCAAGACTACACTCGTCAACTTAGCCAGCTGTGGGGCTCCGAGGTTGTCGTACCCACCTGCATTTGATCGACGTTCTCACTCTCATTAGTTGCCGCGCTTCGACTTGATCCTGCTTGGCATGGGTCCCGACGGACACACGTGCTCCCTTTTCCCTGGCCACGCCCTCTTGGATGAAGCGTCGTTGTGGGTGGCGTCCATCTCAGACTCGCCCAAACCTCCTCCGAAGCGCATCACACTGACGTATCCTGTGGTGAATAACGCGGCCTCCGTACGTGATGGATTTATTTCGAGTCGTCGAATGTCGAACCAAAACATGGAGCTAGGTGGCTTTTGTCGCGACGGGCGACTCGAAAGCGCCGTTGATGCGCCATATGCTCGGTGTAGAAGCCCAGTCGCCGTCGCTTCCAGCGGCCCGAGTGTTGCCGACGGCTGGCCAAGTGCATTGGTTCATCGATGAAGCTGCCGCTGCCAAGCTCTAAGTCGTAGTAAACCTCACTTTGTGTGCATGTCTTTCCTGAGCATTGCATCCTACGCCCCTCGCGGTTCGGCCAGCACAGTGGAATAGTCGTCGCCAGGGCACGAGCGCACCTTCCTTGCCCACATAAACTATAAATGGCGCTTCCATAGGCAAGCATCTCGGGCGTCTGCGGATGTCTTCCAGAGTGGTCCGAGGGGATGGTGTCCAGGACGCGTCAAGCTTCATGGGGCCATCGCCTCGGCCACGTCCATCTCGCCTCGCTCGGTGGGTCTTCTGCATCGAGCACGTGCCGTCGAGGTGCCTCATGCATCGTCGGAGGCATGTACTTCCACTTACGTGCTCGGACCTTGAACTCGCCACATCAACACACCTTGAACGTGAACAATCCGGTGTGATAGGAGTAGTGGCTGTCATACAAACCCACCAAGCTCGAAAGGAACCACGTGCCGCGGCAATGTGCACCTCCCGGGCTTGCATTGACGAGCTTGCTGTGTAAGCCCTGTGCGGCGTGAAACACACCGCCGACGCTCGGGGGCATCTGCGGCTTCTCCGTCAAGTGCCCCAGGCCCCCCCCTCCGCGCCGCAGTGTATTTCACTTCCCATTTGCCAAACTTCAACCAGCACATGGATGCATTTGACTGGATTGGATAAAATTCATCCAAGAGACACATACGGATTGGCTCAATTTGTGCATCCAATCTGGAGCAAGGATACACCGGTGGAAGTTCCTGGCGACACTTTTGCATCACCCCCAAACCCTCGGTCGTGCGATGATCCGGTCCTTGCTCCACAAGTCGACGCTGTCCCCATCGCGCCTTGCGTTCCAGCACCGCCAACTCTCCATTCAAAATGCCAAGTGCGTCGGCGTTGTCCGAGAGGTCTACAACAAGTGGGAGCGCCGCGCCCCCGTCACGCCGGCCCACGTCCAGGAGCTTGTACAAGCGGGGGTCGAAGTCCGCGTGCAACCGAGCACTCAACGCATCTTCACCAACGACCAATATGTCGCCGCAGGTGCGACCGTCACGGATGACCTGTCGCCCGCGAACGTGATTGTCGGCGTCAAGCAAGTGCCGATCGCCAACCTCTTGCCTGACAAGACATATATGTTTTTCTCGCACACGATCAAAGCGCAGCCCGAAAACATGAAGCTTCTCGACGCGATCTTGGCCAAGCGCATTCGCATGATTGACTACGAGTGCATCACCCAGGGTACGACCTCCCCCGTTCCCACCCGTCATTCATGGAGAAGCAGGAGGCCAGCGCAATGGACAGCGCCTGATTGCATTCGGCGGATATGCAGGCCGCGCAGGGATGCTGGCGGGGTTCCGCGGCCTTGGCGAACGCCTCATCAACAAGGGCTACTCGTCGCCATTTGTCAACATCGGGTCAGCGTACATGTACCCGGACTTGTCTCGCGCCAAGGACGCCATCGTGGCCGCCGGCGAACTCATCCAAAAGAACGGCCTTCCCGAGGACTTGTCGCCGATGGTTGTCGTGTTCACTGGCAACGGCAACGTGTCCAAAGGCGCCCAGGAAATGTTCAAGCTCTTGCCGCACAAGATGGTCGATCCGTCCGAATTGCCGCATTTGCCGCCCAACCGCCACGTCGTCTACGGATGTGTCGTAAACGAACATCACATGGTACCGATACAAATTCCGAGTCTATGACGTGGCATCCCACGATTGTTCTCCCTATGTCAGGTGAAGCGCAAGGACGGGTCGGAATTCACCAAGTCGGACTACTACAAGCATCCCGAGCTGTACGAGCCCGTGTTCCATGAAACGATCGCGCCGTACACGTCGCTGCTAGTCAATTGCATGTACTGGGACGACCGGTACGACATTTCCGCCACATGCTCGTCGACGTAACAAAATGCATCGCGCGTAGGTACCCTCGCTTGATCACCAAGGACCAGATAGACGACCTGGCGCGCCAGGCGGGTGGCGACCCGAAGCTGCAAGGGGTCGCGGACATTTCGTGCGATTTGGGCGGCAGTGTTGAATTCCTCGACCGGTCCACAACGATCGAAGATCCGTTCTTCCTGTACGACATCAAGTCCCGCACGTCCAAGTCGTCGTTGGAAGGGTCCCCAGGGTACAATGTGTCGCTCCTGCGGCTGCCGCCATGTCATTCTGTCTGGTAGAGTCATGATGATGGGAGTCGATATCTTGCCGAGTGAGTTGCCCACGGAATCGTCGACGCATTTCGGTAATCACTTGGTCAGCTACCTCAAGGTTCGTGCATTGCCCAACGCTGCCACGGACGCGGTAGTTGTTCTCATGGACGTGGTTGGCTGTAGACCCTGTCGGCGGCGGATGCCACGACCCTCCCCGCCGAATTGGAAGGCGCAGTGATTGCCAAGGACGGCAAACTCGCCCCCAAATTCGAGTACATTCAATCGATGCGCCAAGAACGTGAACGATCCAAGGCCCATCAGTACGAAACGGAAGCGGCCGCGATCGCCGGCAGCACGTGCGTCCAGTTTGAAGGCCACATGTTCGACAGCGGCCTGCTCGACAACGTGCTGAACCTGGTCGAGTCGCACAACGGCGGGTTTGCCGTGATCGAGTGCCAAGTGCGACCGAACTTCAACGACGCCGACTCGCCGACGACGTCGGCGCGGGTGTCGCGCGTGATTGTCCAGATCAGCATGGACACTCGGGTACGCATCATCATGCTCGCGCTGTTTCGGCGAGAATATCCTGACCACGCACGAATTAGAGCGAACTGGACGAAATTCTGCGCAAAATCCACGCGCTGGCCGACTTGACCCCCAAGGCCGAAGCGAACGTCCGTGAATTGCCCGACTACTGCCAAGGCAAGTACGACCAAACCCTCCGCCAGATCAAGGACGGTGCCGGTATGTCGTTCACTGGCAACGCCACTGTCCACGATGCCGCGGAGCGCAAGAACATTGTGTGCCTTGGCGCCGGCCTCGTGTCGGCGCCGTTGGTCGAGTACCTCACCCGCGACCCCAACCATTCGTTGACGGTCCGGACACGTTTATGAAATGTTGGCGCATGCTGACGAATTCGAGTAGATTGTGTCTGGGTTGCCGGGGGAGGCGTCCGCCATGGCGCAAAAGTACACCAAGAAGAACCGCGCCGTCAAACCGGCCACAATCGACGTTGGCAAGGACCAGAGCTCGGTGGCGTCTCTCGTGTCGGAAGGTTCGTAGTTGATGGAGAGATGGCGTTTCGTTGGGTTTGGAGTCACTTGTGCCGCTCTGCTAGCTGACTGCGTTGTGTCGCTGTTGCCGGCCCCCATGCATGTCAACATCGCCAAGATGTGTTTGGATTCGGCGACGCCGCTCGTGACGGCCAGTTATATCTCCCCGGAAATGCACGCGCTCCACGGTCAAGCACAGGCCCAGCGCATCCCGATTTTGTGCGAACTTGGCCTCGACCCTGGCATGGTACGACCAATTCTTGGCACGTCTTGTCTCACCGTCTTGTCATTAGGACCACATGAGCGCCATGAAGATTATCGACGAAGTCCAGGCGAAGAATGGCCGCGTCGTATCATTTTCGTCCGTGTGTGGGGGGCTGCCCGCCCCGGAAGCCGCGGACAACCCGATTGGGTACAAGTTTTCGTGGTCGCCGCGCGGCGTCTTGATGGCGGCGCTGAACGCGGCGCAGTACCGCAAGGACGGCAAGATCGTCCAAGTCAAGGGGTTCGTCGAGGTCAGCGCCCTCTCGCATGTGACTACCGTGCTTGTAGGGAAGACTTGTTGACGACAGCCGAACGAGTCAACTTTTTGCCCGCGTTTGCGTTGGAGCAGATCCCGAACCGTGACTCGCTGCCATACGCCGACATTTACAACATTCCAGGTACAAAATACGCCACTGTCGACGTCGAGAAACGTCGCTCGCTGCACATGTAGATGCCGAATCGATTTATCGCGGCACGCTTCGATATGCTGGCAACTGTGCCATCATGCACGAATGCCGCCTGCTTGGCCTCATGAACACGACCCCCGAAACGCTGCCTGCCACATGGCCGGAACTCCTTGCCAAGCTCAAGGCCCGCAAGACCCTCCGCCCGGATGCGGAGGCATTCTTTACGTGGCTGGGATTGACCGACCCTTCAACGGTCATTGGTGCGTCGGCCTGCTGTTCAACTACCTTCACATCCCATCCTGCTCTTGTTGCATCGATAGATCCATCGGCCACGTGCACGATCGACGCGTTCTGCTCGCTCTTGACCAAGAAGCTGTCGTATCTCCCCGGCGAGCACGACATGGCGATCATGCACCACGAATTCGGCGTCGAATTCCCCGACCGCCGCGAAGTCATCACGTCGACTTACGTCGGGTACCTTTCTCCGTGATGGGTGCATGCACATGACGAACTGATTCATCCTAGATATGGCGATGAAGAAAGCACAGTCATGGCCAAGACCGTCGGGATGAGTGCCGCGATCGGCGTCGAGTTGATTTTGCGAGGAGATGTCTCGTCGACGGGGGTGTTAACGCCGACGACCCCCGACATTTACACACCTGGGCTGGCTCGCCTGGAAGCGGAAGGCATCCGTTTCATTGAAAAGACCCGCGTCGTGGCAAAATAAGCGCCGACTCGAACGCGTGGTGGTCCAGCCAGCCCGTGTGCCTACTCTCTCCTAGCGAGCAACAATTGAAAACGTGCTACAATATACTCGAGTGGTGTTAGCGGGTAGCAGACGTGAGTGCTTTACAACACGCGAGCCAGGACGAGTCGCCAACTGGTGCCGATTACACACCAAACAGTCGCATGGCTTTTGTGGCCGCGCTGTTGGCCGCCAAATCTTTGGTTGGCACGACAAACGAGGTGTCCGTCCACTGACAGCGCGATTGCGTGCATGTGCTTGCCTCCGCCACCGTCCAACTCGTCAAAAGTGTTACTCGACACTGTTGGGGCCATTGCCGCACGTGGTGTAGAAAGCGTTGCTTGGGACCAAGCCCGTCGCGATCGGCGACGACCTAAAACGAGATGACAACAAGTGCAGCAGTCTCTCCGAGAAAAGGTGCCTACGGCGGGAACAAGAACAAACAAGCGTGCGTGAAGAACGTGTTCGACGTCTTGCAGCGAGAGCTAAAGCAAGGCATGGCACATGCATGCGACAACAAGCAGTCCAGTCACCTGCTCCAAGTACATGGCCCCCAAAGATGCGACAAAAACGTCGGCCACCACGGGCAACAAGTTCATCGCCGCGCCGACTTCGGCAAGGCGAGCCTTGCTCAGGAGGGACGTCCGCACGGTCGACAGTAACGCTTCCTGTCCATTCAGTTGATACAAACACATGCGACACCACCGACCTGATGATACGGGACCATGTCCATCAAGTCGCGGGATGCCACGACTTGCAAGACGGAATCGCCAAGGAATGCAAGGCGGCCGCAATTGCCGTCGCCTCGATATCCCACCTTAGCCTTGCCTCCAGAGGCGGCAGAGCCATTCAACGACTTGTGGGTCATCATCTAAACGACCCGTTGAAGCGGTTGCCACCAAGGGTCAAGATCATGTTGGCATGGTCAACCTGTAGCCACAAATGCGGCCGATCCATCCGAATCGGACACGTCGCGAGGAACTGTTTGTGTCGACCACGCATCTGGCTGGCTTCGGCATGCTCTTGAAAGCTCTTGTGTTGGCCATCCAGTTCTCGCTGGACTTTAGCCGCCAAGTCTTGACTCAGTAGAAACATAAAGTCGGCCAACTCGGCGTCGTACACGACAAACAGTTGCTTCAAGAACGCTCTGGCGCTAACGACACCCCTCGCCCATCCCTACACGTCACCACCGTTGAGAATTCATCCGACCAATGGCGATTTTCGTACTTGCTCGTAAATGATGGCACCGAGAATCGCTTTGACGCAGTCTGCTGCGACAGCATTCGACACGTCCCTACGACGTTTCCGAGGTCATCGGGTGGTCCTTCATCTTGTCTCCGACAACTCACTCGTCGACGGTGGCCAAGTCAAACGACGTCAAAATGAGTTGGTCGAGCTGGCACGTCTTGGCCAAGTCACCGACCGTGTCGTTGGTGACGATCTTGGTGCGCAAGTCGTGCAAGTGCCCTTCGGACACATCGGGAAACTACAACGAGTTGTCCCCAACTACCAACGCGATGAATGGATGATCGCACCTGACAAAAAATGTTGGACGAAACGACGAACGTCAAGACAGCATCGCCCAGAAACTTGAGACGGTCGTACGGGCACAAATAATGCGAGTAGGAGGATGCGTTTGGTTGAATGGGAGTTGCCGGCGATGTGTGTGCGGTGGTGCATTTTGGCGGTCCATTCAGTGGCGATAGCGTATTTGTCCGAAACGTGTGGCCCAACTGTACGCGTCCGACGACACCTTCCAACGTGTTTGCATGCTGCACGCCGCAATCGATGCTCGAGACGTGTGTGAAGGCTTGCCGGAGGAGACATTTGTCGTCAAATTCGAGCTGCCATCGCGCTTCAAACTCGTCGAGTTGGATGCAATGCCGCAAGAACCGAAAGATAAGTGGCAGCGCCGACGCGATCTACACACAACAGAAACTCAATCCGACTGATGGGTCGCATAGCTCGTCGAGTGGCGGTTGCTCGAGCCTTCAGACTCGGTCAAACACAACTAGACCGATGGCTTCCACACCTCGAGGACGTCGCACTTGAGACCAGTGAGGTAGCTCACGTTGGGATGCAGCACTTTCATCGTGGAAGGGACCTGGGGCGACTCGCTGACCAACGGGCCGATTTCTTGCCACGCCTTGACTCGGCGGGGGTCTGTCACGCCCTCCAAGGGTTTTGCGCCAAGCCCATCATGGAGCAGTTGCTATGCCACGAGTCGATGGATTTAATGCAGGGATGCCAATCGTCGTACCGGTTGAGATGTGGCAATGTCAACGCGGAAACAACCTGAACACATAAGGACGAACAACGCCATCGCATGAGGCCTTCTGCGACGGTAAAGCATAGTGTGGACTCCATACCTACATGATTCGCGCCGTCCTCATACGCGACGACGTGGTGCAGCAACGACTCCGGTGGGTACTCTGCCAGGAACATCTCGGCAGTGCACTTGGAACTAGCGACCATGTAGTCCATGATGACGTCGATGGAGAGAAGCGGCCCCGAAAGAAAGCCCATGCGCTGGACGTCCTACTCAGTGTTTAGAAAGTTCGTGTCGCGACGGCGTGAAAAACCAAGCCGTACTTGAAGTAACACGTCGTGGACGGCGACGAAGCGAGGGTAGACGTGAAAGGGTGCGCATGTAGGAGCTATGCCGTCCGCCGATGAAGGGTTCCAGTCAGGAAAGAGTTGGCTTGACGGGATGCGAAGAACCTGCTACAACAGGAAATCTTGAAACCCCGACAAGCGCAAGTGAACATTTGGGCCGACGAGCTCCGCCGGTAATGGGACGTGGTCAAACGTGATCGTGCATTTGATATTGTCATGAACGTACTCAAACTACGCCAAGTGTCAGCGACCTTATGCATGCATCTGCGCAGATACAGGTGACGGATGCAAGATGGTCTGGTGCGCGAGCACGTAGAACCCGTCAAACACATACGGCTGAAAGTCGGCCACGATGGTGGTTCTTGTCGTGGCTTGCGGGCGTTCTAACGATATACGAGCCATCAGATTGCTGAAGGCATAGAGTGCCCGTTTGCTTCATCACCTTCACACTCCCACTGCATAAGGACGCACTCCACAGTGCTGCAGTTCCAATCCAGCACCACGCCATGGTGGACAGACATGGATATTGCTTGAAGGAGGTTGTTGTCTGGTAAAACATATATACTGCGGAGTATTCTGTCCTCAATGATATCCACATTACGGTAAGAATGTCGGTCAAAGACCACCACTCGAATCCATGTCGTCCATGCAAGGCGGCGCATTCCCACATTGACCTCGACTCGACGATGAAGCATCCCTTGTACGGTGGCGCGCTTTCTTGCGAAATTCCGCGAGGTTTCGCCGATGTGAGTGAGTTCCGACAGGTTCCAGACAACCAGGAAGTGTTTGCGGAAGCGGCGACCGACCGCTGCATCATTGTGGAGCTGTTGGAGCTGGAAGCGTCCGTGAGCGGCACAGCAACTTCCGAGTTCTACTTCCATGAGATCGCAGAAAGCAACAATTGTGCACCGAATGACTGTACCATCTTGCAGACGTTACTGGCGACTGAACAAGACATCCCAGGCCTTGCCACGACGGCATTTGTTACGATCGGCAAGCAATGTGTTGCCAAGTTCAAGGAGGCGTCCAAGAACACGATGCAATTGTACGTCTGCTGCGTGCGCCTGCCAAATGTCTCGACCGACCTTGTCATCTCCGTGACCGTTCCCTTGCAGCTCCATCCGAGCAGCAGCAGTTCGCGTGATGCTCCGATTGCCACAAACGCCGATGAAGGCCAGCTCATTCTCAAGGGTCTTTTGCGCACGCTCGAGGTGCACGACTGGGGTCTATTTCAGTGAGCAAGTTCCTTGAGCTTGTCATCGACCACGTAGCGGCCAAGGAGCTCGCGAGGACAGTTTGCAGCATATACCAGACTAATTCGAAGCACAGCATTCGGTTTTCAATCGTGCCTGGATGCCCGAGCGCATTGCATCCACCAGACGCATTCAGAAAGCACTTCGGATCGATATCCATGGTGCCACCATTTTCAATGTGTTGCTCGTCGCGGGAAGGAGTGGCTAAAGTACAGCTCAGTCGCACTCGTCGTGTTTCCTGCGTGTTCCGTTGAATTTGTTATTCGCACGATCTATTGCCCAAGCATGGACCATGCATAGCGTTCCAGACGACCTCCTATTCAATAAATCTACTCGCCAACGGCAAAATACGCGCCTCGTTTGAGAGCTTCTGCCACTGACACCGCGCTCGGGACGTACAGGACCCCTGCTTGCTCTGTCTCGACCGGGAGCTTTTCGTACCACGCCGCGTCGAGCGAAGTGACTGCCGTGGGTCTCTCGCCCGGGTGGCACTCTGAATTCCTTCCCGCATGGATCGCGGTGGTTGCCACGAGCGACTGAAACACAGGAAGGGGCACCTCATCGGAACGTCGACTCGGCGCGTCGTCAAACAGGCTCTCGTACTCGGTCACGACAAATGCCGACAGTCGCAGCGTCAGAGGTTGCCGGACGCTTGTTGCTGCCACGGCAGCGCTCGTCACGAGTTTTTTTTCAAACGACGACCCGAACGTGTCCCAGTTGATCCCGACCAAGTCGATGCCCGTCAAGAGGACGCTCGGGAGGTTTGTTGTCGACGCTTCGACGGGGTCGCCATCTTCGTCGATCCCACCGGCAGACGTTGTGTCGTTGTGTAGGGCAGTTTTCATGCCCATCGCTTGGAGGGCAATTCCGGTCCCTCTGGAAAACTGTTGCAACAGCGCGAGGAAAAAGTGCTGGGCACCAAACGAAGCGTGTGAGGAGCCACGTTGTGTTTTCGCAACTAAACTCACCTTTGGATAAAGGAATGCACCAAGCCAGTGCTGTGTCGGCGGGCCATCGCGCACCCACGCCTCAAAGTATCGCATTTGACGAAGGAGTCGATACTGGAACGTCGTGTAGTTGGTTTCCGTCGACCGAGCGAGGCAAAGCCATGCGATGGGGGTCAAATTTAGCTGCGTGGCGTGGTGAATCTCTGCCAGTTCGGGGGACATGAGTGCTCCGTCGAGCAAGCACTACCCACGCATTCAGTCAGCCACCACTCTGCCATGGACTCCTCGCGTTGTGGCGCAGGATGCTTACCGCTTGCAGCTCAGTCAGATACACGACTAACTTCGTACGAATCGCGCGATATCCCGCGAGCTCTCGGTGGACAACGCCATGCATGGGGAACTCGTAGTGGATGGGACATTTGGAGACGTCGATGCCCAGTTGCATCGCCTCCAGCAGTTTCTCGAACGTGTTGTAGTGCTGGACGTCGGCCCGTGCCATGGCTGGGTCGTCGCAACTCACTGGCATGACCGCCGGCGATGACGGTAACCTGTCGAGATGTGGCTGGAACGAGCGCTGTATCGCAGCAACGAACTCGCTTGTTTTGGCCTCAAGGGGCATCTCCCGTGCCGTTTTCGCCAAGCCAAACCACGTGGGGTCATCCACCAGCGGCATGTCGGGCAAATTGCTGACCGAAAGCGATAACTTTGGTGGCGGTGTTGTGACGGGTGGAGCGGCCGCCACGTGCGCGCCGATGGCATCCGACACGGACGAACGTTGAATCAATCGCAAGAGCGACCCAGCAGTACCGAGTTGACGAGCTTTCGACGCCCACGACGGGATGATCTGCTCCCATTCTGCCCGATGGCTTCCGTTGTAGTACCCGTCCATGATCACGCCGAGCATGGACAAGTCCCATGGTGACGTCAATTTGACGGCATACACATGCGACGCCGGGTCCAAATGTTCTTGTGCCAGAATCTGAAAGTCGCTCGTTTCAATGTCAAACGTGCCTTTCCACCCCAGAACGCCGTATTGCTGGCGGGCCATGAGGAGCGCGTGCAAAAAGCACAGACGCAGCCCGTCGCTTTCGACGACGGTGGCCTCGGAACCTGGCATGTTTGTGTGATTAGCATCCATGAGTTGACGTGCATGAAGCACGCACTGGAAACGGGCCGACGGACAAGGCTCGACGTGACCAAGAGCTGTTCGCGGAAGGATGTCCCGCAGTCTTGGAATCGCTTGACCGCAATTTGCGTCAGGGTCATGGGCAGCACCGTCGGATCATGCACACATAGCCACACGCGGAAGTCCCAATGGAACGCGGCAATGTCCATCGTCTACATGCTCAATTGAGTGGTGGTCTCGTCCTCCTACGCGAGTTGCTCTACCTTGTACATGTTGTCGATCGTTGCGATCCACTGACGGTTGGCGTCGGCATTTCGCAAGACAACCCACTGACCCGTCTTGGACGCTGCCACTAGCATTTTCTCGAAAGCACCATCATCTGCTACAGGCTGCCACGGTGCCATGACAACATCCGCTTTTGTTTTGGCCGCGGCTGCTCGGATGCCAAGGATCCCATCGCTATCCCGCGAAGCCACGACGACCAGAGGATGCTTGCACGACGAAATCGTGGCAGTGTCGCATACGGTCCAAGTAAACGCGGCCGAGAGGACCGACATGGTCACAGTCGATTTCGCGAAATGCAACACCTCTGCGGCCAACGCGTCCGGGCGAAGGACGCGCACGACACAGAGACGCTGCAGTGGCGTCAAGTCGACAGGCAAAGCGAGACGCGTGGTCTGCGGAGCATCGAGGAATTCTTTCCACACAAACTTGAGTTCCGTCTTGAACGATCGCGCAATGTCTCTTCGCTTGTGCGTCGGCAAAACGAAGCAGAACGCAGTGAACGCATGCCACGATGCTGTCGCTGGAACCCACGACGGGCATGGGATTGCAACGACTTGCGTCGGATGCGCGGACGGTTTGACAAAGAATCGAAATTCGGGGGTGCTGGAGAGAGCCCAATACCACGACCCCGACGACGCGTCCGCCACCGCATCCAGGTCGGCGTCGGCGCCATTTCGATTGTCGTCGTCATCGTCGTCATCCTTGTCCTCGACATCGTCATGCTCACCTCTGCCGCGCTTGTCACCGCTAGGACGTCCGTCGATTTGATCCGAGTGCTGCAGGCGTAAGGCAAACAAAAAGTCGACGAGCAACCTGTCCGGTTCATGGACGTTCCAATGCAAGACACGGTAGGCAGTGTTGGTGAACTTGTCGACGAGAACGGCGGCGCTGTCTTTCCCGACTCTGTCGATGACGTGGGTCAAAAGCGATACAAGGTACGCCACCGACACCCCGTACACTGGTCGGATGTGGCGCAGGTCGTCGAAGGCCATACATACGCTGCAGAATCGCTGGACCATCGCATCCATCGAGTACGGAACGTACTGAGCGTTGACGAGTTCGCTTTGTACTTGGTCAAACTTGTCCATGGACTCGCGATGGAGCGTGCGCCACTCAAACAATTTGGAGCTTTCGGCAAAGATCGAGTCGTCGCTCTTGGCGGTGGCTAACACATTCAAGCACTGGTCCTCGACGCGCCTCGCGTCCATGTCATAGTCCACCGCCGACAGTCGGAGCTCCTTCCAGTGGTGCGCCGTGTGTTTGGACGAACTACATACAAACTCGGCGCGAAAAAGGTCCATGCACACTTGCGGCGTCAACTCGACGTGGATGCAGTGCACAAGCGACGAAAACAATGGTAAACTCGGAGCGTTCTCGTCGGTCGTGAACAAGTAGACGGAGCTCAGCAGCGGAAACTCGACTAGCGTGTCTTGGACAGCCAGAACGTTCGGCTTGGACGCGCCATGGAGGGCCACATGCCGCCTTGCCAGGAGCAGCGGCAACGTGACGGACTTGACAATGTGGTCGACGGATGGAAACACGACAGGGCGAAGCTCCAACACTGCACGAAACATGTCGTTTTCGACCGCGGCCATGTTGTCCAGGTTCGGCCATAGCACGAGCGGCGTCTTGCTCTCGCTCATGTCTCTTGTCATGATCCAATTGAACGCGATGCGATGGGGGTCAATCACGAGCGGCACGAGTTCCATCGATGACAAAAACGCGGCATTTTCTCGGCACACTGGGTCATCTGGTACGCCCTGCGCCACCCATCGTTGCATGGTCGTTGCGTCGATGAGCAAGTCGCTCGTCGCGTGAAGTTGTGTGTGCAGGATCAACCCGTCCGACGTGAATTCATGGAGCCGTTGTAGCGCTTTCATCCACAATAGCATAAGCTGCCGCCTTCCATATGCGTTTAGGTGGCTCCCGTACATGAGGAGTCCGGTCGCGACCAAGAGATCCCCGGCCGCGCGATTCGTCCACTCCATCAGGTCATCGTACTTTTCCTTCCACCCCTTGACAAAGCCACGCATCGCTGCCAGCACGACTTCGGCTTTTTCGATTGCCGTCGAATGGTCCGTGAGTCTTGCAGCCAAGTCGCGGACTTTGGCCTCCGCGTCATCGCGGGACGTTTTCGTCTTTTCCATCTCGGCCGTTTGCTCCCGCAACAAGCGATGCAGGCCATCGCAACGACCGATGCATGCCTCCAGCGAACTGCGCTCGAGCTCCAGGTGGGTTTCTTGCGGCTCCAGCAACAAGATGGTCTGGCGATAGTGGATCAAAGCCCGCACCCACGCGCACATGACACCGGCGACCATGTGCGTCGACCCCAGCACCGCAGGAGTGAACTCTGGAGATTCGTAGATAGGAGTGAGCGGCCCGAGGACATTGTCCGGGATAGCACTCGCCACATCCGTTCCGAATGCTTGAAGCGTGGCGAGCGTCGTTGGACTGTGAAACTACGAAAGCCTTGATGAGACCCCGTCCTTTCGATGCCATGCGTGCTGTACACTAGGTAATCTACTTACCAAGGTGATGGTCGGGATGGAGTAGTCCATCATGCGAGTATTCACGTCACGTTCATCGCAAACTTCGACGGGCTCCACGTGGAGAAGTCTCCCCAAGCACTCGTACAAGTGCTTGGCAATGAGTGGCAGCGGAGACACCAAGATGAATTCGCTAATGTCGTGCACCGTCAAAGCCCGGAGGGCGCCACGGGCATCCAGGAACATGTCTGTCGCAGCTTTCAACGTGGTTTCGTACCGGGCTTGCTCGACGGCGAGACGGCTTTCGATATCTTGGCGGATAGCGTCTTCTGCGTCCACTTTGCGTTGTGTGAGCAACATGGCCTGGGCATCCGTGTGCATGCCGACATGGATCGCTTTCGACACCTGGTGCATTTGTCGAATCTCTGGCTGTAAGTCGTGGACCGTTGTCGACACATTGTTGGCGAGCTTCTCAACGTATTTAATCGTGTCGAACGCGGTGGCGAGCTTCGCCTTGCGAGCGCTTAGTTCCGGGATGTGTTTGGCCCATTGCTTGGCAAACGCGAGAATGTGCGCGAGGACCTTGGAAGGAGTCGTCGGATACGTCGGGGATTCGAGTGGCTTGGCTAAGTGGTGCAAATGCAAACACAGGTTGCCGTATTTTGTGACTTGGTCGTCCGTTAGCTCAGACGACGCAAGGCGACGTCGAGCAATGGCCATGATGGTTTCGTCCGGCCACGTGTCCATGTAATGCACACGGCATCGTCGTAGCAAGTGGTCGTGTTGAGTCAAGACGGTTTGGAGGCCAGTGGGGTTTGTCCCCACCGTGAGAACGACCACGACCTTGAGCAGGTGCTCGATGCGACTCATGCAGAACGACTCGACGGCAAACGCATTTTCCAAAAACACACTCTGGTCTTTGGCGTTCTCGCGCAGGGACGGCGCGAGCGCCTCGATATCTTTTTGAAAGAGGAATTCCGGTACGACGTTGCCATTGACAAAGCTGCTGATGTCCTCGAGGCACTCTGGTCGATCCAACAACGCGTCCTTCACGATCAACACAATTGGCTTGTTTTCCGACACTACTTTGATCAGGACTTCGTTCAGCGCCGCTCGCCAGTGGGCTCGAGCCCTCAGATGTGGTGTCTGCACGTTCAAAAACATGACGCTTGTACCCAAGAGCGAAGCGGCCAGCCGCACCAACGTGCTTTTCCCAGTGCCGGAGCGTCCCAAGAGCAGCACGTGGTCGCTGCAAACAGCGCTAGTAGCTGGTGCATAGTCCTGCAGAAGGCGGTGAAGGCGGAGTACATGCTCCATGGCGTATGTCGTGGACAAGTCCACATCGTACTGGACACCGTTCGGTCGCACGGGGGTTTCCGACAACTTGGCCAGGTCTTCGAGTACGCGTGGCTCAATGGACATGACGTCGGCAACTTCGACGTAATGTTGCCGGTCCACGAGATCGCTGAAGCAAAGGTGCTGGAAGCTGGCTTGTAGATGCGTCGAGATTGGCAGCGCAGTGTGCGGTTGCTGTTGTTGTTGCTGCTGTTGGGCGCCCTGGGTGGTTGCTGTGTTCATCTTTTCCAAGCTGCCGTGGTTGGCTCGACTGCTCCTTCTCGCCATAGCTGGGGACGGCTCCTTGGGGCTTGTCGCGGACGGAAAGAACCCTGCGACGCTGAGACTGTTGCCAACGGTAGCGGGGAATAGCGCTTCCATAGTGATACCAAACGTCGAGATGCACACATCGCGAAGGGCCGAGAAGAACGTTGTGGACTCGGCAGGCGACATCAGCTTGTCGTGGAAATGCCGAGTTGCTTCGTGGCACCACAACCGAATCATCGGCGATTTGTCGCTGCTGATAGTCGTCGACGGGCATTCGCGGCTCGCCATGTGCAAGACGTGGACCAAATCCGTGAGTCCAAATATGTAGTGTGGACTTTTAGGAGTTGTGCGGAACTTGTCCGTGCACGTATAGTACAATCGCGTCGTGGCTTTCACGAGCCCCGTCGCCATTTGTGTGTACTCTAGCGAAAGGTTCCTGGATTGAGCCAGCCACGTCGTGATTCCAGTCAAGAGCTTTGTCATGTCAGCATCTTGTACCGAGGTCAACCCGATGGGGGTAAACTTCGCCCCGAGGCGACCGTCAATGTGGTGGGGTAGCGATGGACGCAATGTTAAAGTTGCGACGCATGCCAGCCCAATGATGAAGCAATCAGTGTCCGTTTTGGGCTCGAAAATGGCTTGGGCATCCAACAAATGACGAAGGCTGTCCAGCGTTGAGCTTCGGTCGGTGGACAACGCTCTCGATGGAATGGGCAAACCAACATCGTCTAGCAAGAGAACGCACGTCTTGGACGAGGGGGCCGACAGGACATTCTTTCTCGACCGCTCCATGTGGCTTTCAAACCCATCGAGGAAATGCGATGGCATTAGCCATGAGTCGACTTTGTACGGGAGGAAAACGAGCGATGCTGGAGGTGGTGGTGCTAATGGAGCTTTCAGAGGTTTTTCCCACGAGCCAGGGGTCGGTGGAGGTGGTGCATTCGTCTGGAGCTCTTGCATAGCTTTGGCGCGAATGACAGATTGCGACCGGAAAACGTCCACCACCGCGGATTTGCCCGAATCACGAGGGCCGACGAGAAGCACGTGGTTGTGCGGCGTTCGATTCTGCGTCAAGACATCAAGAAAGTATGCTGCGCAAGCGGTGTTGGGCGTTGGAATAAACAAGTCCGACAGGCGGTGGACGAGAGGCGGCGGCGTGTAGCAATGATTCGGGTACAGCTCTGCCCACAACTCCCACTTGAGTCCCCACTCGACGCTCAAGCCATACGAGTACATGAGCTCCCCCGCGTGCGCAGCTGGAAAGAACATGTTAAACTTCTTCGAGTTGACGGTGAAATGTCGCGATGACGTTGCGGTTTGGGACGTGGTTCCTTGCGGCATGGCAGACGAGGTTTCGCCGGCGAGAGACCGCAAAAACGCGTCAAACTTGACGCGCTCGTCGTGGTTTGCCGTGTGGCCCACCCCCCACACGAGTGCCTGCAAGAAAATGCACTGCGCAATCGTGTAGTTTTGTTTGGCTGTCATCGACGTCATCTTGGGATACGCTGTTTGAAATGCCCCGTCCATGAGCGACAGCAGTGCATTTACCCTTGCGACGTCCGATTGCGGCATCGAGAGCTGGAAATGCAAGCGTACGAACTCGAGCGCTGGCTCAATCATGTCGACGGTCGCATCAAGCGCTTCTTTGATGTCGTCAATGGCCTCCAAGTAGTCTGGCATGCGTTCGAGCCATCCGGCGTACAGCGTTCGCCAGGTCACGACCTCGGCATCTACGTACACAATCGCGCACCGCGAGACCATCGAAGGCGACGCCGACGCCGCGTCGGTCGATTCGAAAAGCAGGCGAGCTTGCGGTGGCAGCGGAATGGCTTCTCCCGTGACTAAAAGCAACTGCGCCGTATCGTCGAGCAATGTGTTGAATCCATCGGCCCAAAATGGATCGACATCGCCATCCAGGACGAGCCAGGCTTTTGTGACAGAGCTGAGATGAGGCACCGAGACTGCTGCCGTCGACGTGTTGCCTTGCCCGCTGAGCTTTCGCAGGAACTGCGTTAAGATACCATCCTGGAAGGTCTTTGTCGAAGCAGCCATTGACCCGTAGAGCTGCCCAAGGGTTATGCTGCGAGGAGCGATGACTTGAATGGCCGACGACATGTCGGTAGGATCTCGGGGTCCACTGCGTCGAGTAAATGCTTGCATGCGCTCGTCGAGCAGCTTGTACACTTGTCCTAACACTTGATATAATGCCGTTTTACCGCAATTTGGAGGACCGAGGAGCAACACGCCCGAATGACGTCGGATAGCGTCGTGGAGCTGGTTCAATTTGGTCTCGAACGCGGGAGAGCTGACGTAATCCTTGTGCGATAGCGCCAATTTGATCGCGTCAGC
Source organism: Aphanomyces invadans (assembly GCF_000520115.1). Lineage (NCBI taxonomy): Eukaryota > Oomycota > Saprolegniomycetes > Saprolegniales > Verrucalvaceae > Aphanomyces > Aphanomyces invadans. The sequence goes on from NW_008580155.1 coordinate 559,320, forward strand.
GGACAGCGGAGCGTCTGACTGCAATGGGCTGCTTGAGACTCCTCTCAACATGTCCTTGACGAGACCATTGAACTCATACAACGACGCTCCGGGGATCTGGCTACGTAGGACTTCGGCTATCACATGCGTGACGGCTAGTTCTTCGAGAGAGATCTTTTCAGGACGTAGCGCGCCAGCGTGCTCGACAGCAAGGCACAACTTTGCGCCCTTCACAATGGCGTGGACATTGCGAAGACACAACAGGTTTTGCCGAGTCAAGGTATCTGAACCGATCGTGCCTTCAGCCATGGTCAGTGTGTACTCGACGAGTTGGGCGAGACGCGGCGGGTTGGTAAAACCACCAACAAAAAAGAGAGCTTGGGCCACGTGGCTTAAGCTTGGCGCCACGACCACCACGGGACGGAAAAGCCCTTTAAAGAAAATCGGCAAGTGGGGCCGGGCTTCGCTCGGTTGGAACGTCGCCATGATGTGGCCGCCTCGCTTGAGACGGAGTTTCACTCCTTGCACGATCAACGACGCTTCGCGGGCGTGATTCGCTTCTTGAATCTTTTGGATCGTTTCCATGACAATGCCGACTTGATGGAACACGATGTTTTGGACATCGTCGAGACAGAACCACGCGCCGCAAGCCGCGACACCTTTTAACAGTCGCAACAGTTCGTCGACGTTACTGGTCGCGACGCACGAAAACAGGACAAAGAGTTTTGCACAGGACGTTGCAAGGGAGCGGAAAATCGATGTCTTGCCGACACCGGCCGGGCCTTTTAGAATCGTACCTCTAGCCAACGAAAACGCACTGAACAACACGCGCGCGCATTTCAGCGTGTTGGGCAGCATAATGAGCGTCGCGCGGTTCCCAACGTACTCGTAGCCGTACGGAATGCTCGACTTGATGAGCTTCAGGTGCAAGTTGCTGTCGTTCCAGGCGTATCGGAGCTGGGACTGCCACGCAAACGCATCGACGTCCGCGACATGTTGCTCCATCAAACTGGACGTGACATCCCGAACGTGAAGCATTTGCGTGATCAGGTTTGTGAGCACGTTGATGCGACTTGCAACGACAAGACTGGCGTCCGAAAGTTCCGTCACAAGCTCCGACATGCGACCGTCGAGGTCGGTAGTCAAGTAGGCCTCGAGTTTGGCTTGAATCGAGCCAGGGGTCGGGGGCATGTTGATGGATTCCCCTTGCATCGGCTCGAGGGACGACTGCGCGGTCGTGGATGGATCTTGGATGAGTTTCTCGATTTGCATTCCCCACATGTAGTACTCGACGCTAAGTACCATTTGCTCGGGCCAGCATGACGTCCACTTTCGAAAGTCCTTTTTCCCGTAGTCGTTGAGAGCGTTTCGAACCATGACTTGCACCGCTGTTTGGAGTTGCAGCTCGAGGCGGCCAAGCCACGCATCGGTGGACACCTTTTCCGTTGTCACGACTTGGCAAAGCTGCATCGGCTCGTCGAACATACTTACGACATGCGTGATATCATGTGTGTTGTTCATCTCGACGCGACCAACACCAGGAAAAATCCGTCCAAGAAACGTTGACGGCGCTTTCATCGTGGACGTAGGGCGTGCGTGAAGCGTAGTGGGCGACACAGACAGAGCGGCAATCAACTCGGCGTTGGACAAGAGGTAGAATCGAGAAAAGAGCGCACGCTTCGCCTCTAAGCACGTGGTCAGGCCTTCGAGAATCTCCTCGAGGAGTTCGAGACATTCACGAAGCCGTTCCGAAGCTTTGTCAATTTGAATGGCAGCCAGACACAATGGGCGGGCGACGACGGCACTGACGACACTGCGCCAGTGGCCATCCACGATCGTAAACTTCTTCGCTTCGTTGGAAGATTTGTCGAGAATCGCGCGAACCGGGTCCGCGGCGGAGAAGAGTGGCTCCATTTTGCGCCAAAAGTTGCCGGTTTGCCACAGGAGGTCCGTGATGTCGCGCAACTTGAGCAAACTCCGTTCCCATGCAATTGTTCGACCAAAGAATGGCTTGCGATACTGCGAGCATCGAATCGTTTGCGTCTTGACGATGTGGTCATCCAGTTTGATGTGGATGTCGTCGACTGCGCTCTCCGCCAACACGAACGTGTCGGATGCCACGACGAACTTGTACTCCATTTGGAGCCACTCTCCCGACATCGTGTCCAGCGATCGCTCGATTTCGGCTTCGTTCGTCGCAGCTTCCGAAATATCCAACAGCTTGTGAACACTGTCTTGAACTCCCAAGTCAAGCAATCGTTGTAACGTGATGTGTTCCGTCGGGTCGATGATAAACCCGACCGTCTCGGCAATCTCAGTCCAGTGTCGGTCGCGAAGGTTCGTGTTGCCCATGACGGAAATAATCCCAATAGAGTCTTTCAACTCGAAGATTTGCTTCTTGAGCGTCTCCGCGGCGCCGACGGCCGCCGGTGACGTCGACGCCAACTGTTTCGTGGCATTCGTGAGTGTGACCGTCATGGCATGCACTGTCTTTTCCGTTCCCTACGATTGAATCGATCAAACGTGTTCAAAACCGAGTCGCTCTTGCCTTGGCATCCAATTCGAAGATATTCCCACGCATCCACTTGACGCTGGCCTCTCGAAAATCCCGAGCGGTGCGCCAGAGTTGATCGTACGGCTCGAGGGCTTCGCAAATGTAGTCGAGCTGCATAAAGTCGGTTTGGACCCACCCGAGCTTCGCCTCCTCTTCGGATATGATGTTGATGGTGTTGCGGGCCTGTGTGATAGCGTCGCGTACTTTGCCGAGCTGCACCACGTACGTTGTTGCGTGGCGCAGGTCGCTCTTCTTTTGAAACGAGTTGACTTCGGCCTCGAGCTCTTCCAGTTCCGCTTGAAACCGCGACCGTTTAGCAATAAACGCTGTTTCGATACGCGAACGCTCGTGCTGCAATGAAAAGTCTCCATCGCGCAGAATCTTTTCAATCTGGTGTTTCCACTGAAATGTCTTGCAAGTGGACGCGATGACTTCGGATGACACGGACAGCCCGGTGACAGCCGGACATTGCTGCACCAACGCGCACTACTTGCCAAGGTGAGTGCCACGGCCACCCATGTCGTGGAGAGATGCTGGTGATGGCAGGCGCACAAACCTTCCTGAAGAGAAACTGGAGCCGCTGGTTGACGTTGGCCACGCTGTCGTACAGATGGAGCAATTCGTGGCTGCGCAGCTTTAAAATGTACGCCTGCACCAGCCATGGTTGTTAATGACGGACGCGCCAAGTGGCTGGGTACCTCGAACTCGACAAGTTCGTGCAAGTCAATGGGTTTGCGAGCGAGGCGTCCTGCAATGAGCTTGAACTGCTGCCTAATGTCTCGGTTCATGCGGAGCGTCGTGTCCGAGAACGCGTGGAAGAGTTGTTGGATGAAGTGTGAAGCCTTTTGCAAGAGACCGGCATTCAGCTGCGAGCAATCAATGTGGAAGAGGTTCGACGTGGTGGTGGCACCAATGTGGTCGTTCTCCTTGGTAATCTGGTTTGCAAATTGCGTAAACTTTTGAACCTCCTGCTTGTATGATGCAATGTCGTGCGTTTGGGCAACAAAGTGCTCAAGTGGTAAGTCGCCCGCTGCCACAACCTACAGGAGCATTTGCATCCAGGGTCGATCGTGAAGATGGAGTGGTACCGAATACTTGGAGTACTTTGTGCGGAGGGCTTGGGCATGCGCCAAATTGTCTTGCAATATCGTCCGGATCGTGTCGGCAGCATTCACGACCTCCTCTTCGTGCAGGCCCACGGCCCACAGAAACGGAGACCCACCCAAGATGATGGACGGCTCGAATTTCGTCTCCACACGATCGATGTGCGTGAGACAACTCGGGATGTTGTACAGAATGTTCATGAGTGACAGCTGCACATCTTCCAGCGCCATGGCAAACTACAAACCACCCGCACTTCGGTCAATTGCGTTGTGTATTGTGGTCTTGGATGTACCCGAATTTTCGTCTGGTCCAAAACCAACGATAAAAGCAGCCCTTGCGTCGACTGTTCACGCATCTTTCCACTTGCTGAAGGGTTCGCAAACGTGTTGAAGAACGCCACGTAGGCGTCGATGGAGCGGACGACAAGTCGACGCAATTGAAGGGACATCAAGGCTGCGATACAATCAAAGTAGTGCTTCGGTTGCAGCAGCGCGGACGCCAGGACTTCGTCGTTCTTGGCGGCCGTGAGAATTCGCTTGGCTTTGGCAAACCATTTTTCCATGAGCGTTCGCTTCACGTTGGTGGCATGGGCCATCTGCCGTTTCTCAAACGCACGGATGTCGAGTGGCGCGAACTGTTGCGCCATCTCGGTTGACGTCGGGATATCCACGAGCAGCAAGTCCTCAAAATCTCCCCACATGTAGTGCAGAGCCATCAAGTGCGTGTCGATGAGCATGAGGTTTTGCTGGATGTGCTCTTCCGCCCGACGCTTTCGCTCTTTCCACCCAGCCGTGACACAAATGAACGTCGCGTATGACTGTCCCCACTTCCACTTTTCATGGGCTTGAAACGCAGGCGGGACACCGCCCGGAATACCCAGTCGAACTTGGGTCACTTGGCGCAGCAGCATGTAATCGAGAATCGCCTTCTTGATGCTATACATATAGCACTGCAGCGTTTCTGCAAACATGTTGGCCACGAGTGCATCTTTTTGGCAGCTCTGAACCTTGCTCACTGCTCGTGCAATCAGCGTTTGGATGTGTTCTGTCCACGATGCGTTCATGGGGACGATGTCGCTATCATCAATGATCTTGTCCAAGTAGTGCAAGTACCGATCGACAATCTCGGTTGGGGCCAACGTAGGTGGCTGGGACGGGCGGCTCGCCTTGTCTCCGTCGAGGGACCGCGTCCGCGACAACGACACGACAACGCCGTCGGCGGCGTACACGGGCTTGCCGGACGTGGTAACCAACGGGAGTTCCGTCCCTTTGTCATGCACTGGACTCGGTGGTCGCAACGTTACAAAATGTTCCTGCACCCGGTTCGCTTCGTCGTCGATAAAGATAAGGCCGTGGACGGCGTGATGGTGCTTTCGAATGACGAGGTTGCAAGCAGATAGGTTGTAATTTGCCCCGATCCGCTCGGACGACGTGAGCTTGTTGACCACGTCGACTTGTTCGACACCCAAAGTCCGGCAAAACGGGTCCAGCAACGGAGGGTACTTGGCGTCGAGCTGCTTGACTGTGTCCATTTGTTGCCCCTGATTCGGGTTTAAGTTCCACGGCATGGGCTCCGTGGTCAAGACAATTGTCGGTTTGTCGTCGGTGCGTGAGAGCAACTTTTGCCGAAGCACTAACCGCGGACTCGTCGGCCGAGACTCTTTCGAGTGATGGATGCGTGGGTTGCGAGGACTTGCGTCCTTCTCAATAAGCGACGTTGTGGGTGACGATGGTTTCGTTGGGACGAGGACGCTCAGCTTTTCTTGACCTGTTGGTACAATGTACGAAGCAAACGTTTTGGAGCTCGACATGAGCGACCTGCACACAGCCATGAAATACAACTCAAAAGCATCTCGCCCGGTTCGCACCGTGGATTTGAAGGGGGTTTCTGAGGTGTTGGCTCGGCTGCTCGGACTTCAGACTCCATTTGCACCTGTACAAGGCATAACTCTTGTAATTCCTCGTAGTGGGGACGTAGAAACTCAGGATGCCGCCGTACCGGTTGCTTCTGCGTCATGTGGCCGTCGAGAAAGCGATGCTTGCACGTCACGACCCCAACCCCGATACTCAGCTCGACCTGCGGCTGGGTTCGCATGCGATCGCCGATGTTTTCAATGATGTGTTCGAGCCACGACTTTGCGTGGTACTCTTCGATATTGCAGTGTTGAGCAATGTCGCGGAATTCCAACGCGTGGGACATGGGGGCTGGCGCACTTTCGTCGGTAAAAAGCCCAAACTTCTTGGCAAACGCCGGGTTGGCGACTGCATCACGGTAAGCCAGAAATCACGTCAAAATTCCATCGGTACCAAAGTGGGGAATACGAATGTTATGTGAGTGCGCTCCGATTGTGACCGTGCCAAACCCTGGAATTGTTGCAGGCTCGTCCAACTCCACCTGCGCCAAGAACGATCTGTTGGCAACGAAAACGTCGTGGGTCCCATATGAAGTACCTTTTCATGAACCCAGTGGCACACGAATGTCCAGACTTGGACCAGTTGGTCCGCCGTTGGCAACGACACTTGCAAAAGACTTCTCGGCGTCGCTGCCATGCCGCCACCGCGGTTCATCATGCGGGAGGATGACGACACAACAACGTTTTTGCCAGGCATGGCCAAGATTGGATTCGAGTCCCCCACTTGCACGTTTGTTCGGATCATCGGAAGCCGCACCGATCGATCCATGGCACGTCGACTTGGAGTAGTCCACCCTTTCCTGCCAGCAACAACGAAATTAAATTTCGCTCAAACTAACGTACCTTGCGCTGACTATACAGATGCCAGGTGTGAGAAAAAATACGAGAATTGCGCCCCTTCGCCAAAAAATCCAACGCTTGAAACCGCAGTCGGTTTCAGCCCAAACAACTCCAGCCACTCGCCAAAGCCACACGCAGACGTTCGAAAGGGCTGGACGGCGTCAATCATGAGCATCTCGAGAACGTGCTGCTGGCAGGTTACCTTGGCCCCTATGATGGGGTTAGACACTGAGACGTTGACGAAGCGCCGGTGTGACTGCTCACTTCTCTAGCCACCAACAGTGCCACGCACTCGTTTTCCTTTGGTTGCACCATATTCGGACGTAGCTACGCACCGCTCGAACGACATGGATGGACACGAACGACGATAAGTATTCCGAGTAACGTTGGCACAAGTCATAACAGGAAGTTATCCAGGAACGAATGTACCATTAACTACAGAGTACGCGCTTGCAACAAGGCTTCTTTATTGCAAGTATCCTTCGCTGGACTCGGCAAGCGCTTTGGCCGACCGCTTGGCGTCGTTAAATAGAGCGTTGATTTCATCGACGTCGTCGACGACAATGTCCGATCGCCCCTGCGTTTCAGCTAGAATGCGCGCCGGCGTCAGCAACTGAACGGCATAACGCAGCGACGTCGTCGCGCCAATTTCGCCCATGCGGGTCAACGCCGCTTCGTGCAAGTTGATGTTCTACGTTGGATAGTTAAGAAACTTGGGCTTCATTTGAAATGGTTCGAGCACCTCCGCTTCAGCGCGAATGTTGACGATTTGGACCATTTCCTCGACGGAGTACGGCATCGTGCGAATGATGAGCATGCGATCCAGCAAATCCAACGGGATGCCGTGGGGCGACGAAATTTCCGTGCCGCTACAAGACGCTGTTGTGTACGACGCCAACTTCCATCGCGTACCGGACATTGCACACGCCGCGGTTGGTGGCAAAGATCACAATGGGTGCCAACGTGGATTCGAGAGCACGGTTCAAGTATGTGAAGCACTCAATGTCGAGCATGTGGACCTACTTGACGAGTCAGCAACGTCGGGGCTGTTGGGGAGATGTGCTTGTACCTCGTCCACAAAAAGCACACCAGGAATCAACTCGGCCACGCCTTGGTCAATGTATCGATTGACGACCTTGTTAATTTCGGACCGGAGCTTTTCCGTGATTTCTGTTTTCTTGGACTTCATCAAGTTGCCCATCATGCTCATGATGTCCTGGCCCCCTTGGGGTTTGGCGTTCGCAATGTCCAGGTCATGGAGAGTCACGTCTTGGATAATTTCCTTTTTCTTGTGAACGTCGCCCTTGGGCATTGGAACATATTCGTCGGCTTCGAGGTCGTACTCCGTCGCATATCTAGTCGAAAGTCAATGGAATTCGCTACAAGTCCACTTGTCATGAAGACGTACGCATCTGAGCGCCCAACGCGCTTGACGCTGCCACTGTTGGCTTCGATGTAAATCACATCACCGCAAGACACCTTTTCCTTCTGCAGGCCTTCGTAGATGCTCGGGTCGAGACGCAATTGCTTAGACCCTGCATATTCACCCGATTTTGATTGACAATGGCTCATGGAAATGCCGGACGAACCTTTGGTCGTCTTCAAGCCAAGAATGACGTGGGAAATAGTCTTCCCGTATCCGCCCAACGGGTTTTCTGACTCTTCCGGCGTAATTTCAGTGACCTCGCCTTCGTACACTTCCTTGTTTTCCTTGATGCGCAGGCCGATAGCTCGTCGAAAATTCTCCATGAGAATTTCTGTCTTCTTCACTTCAGACGAGTAAACTTCGGAGCCAACCATTGGGCAAAATGGAACCTTCGGCCCGAGTTCTTGAGACACACCGAGCGCCAAGGCGGTTTTCCCCGTGCCCGGGGCGCCTGCCAACAACAACGCACGTCCAGCCATCTTCTTGGACTTGATGAGCTCGACAACAATCCCCGCTGCTTCACGCGCCTTCTCTTGTCCCACCAAGCCAGACCCGATTGGGAGGGCCGAGCCGTCGGCATCCAACCCCAGTCCTTTTACGTGGGTATGAACGGCCACCCGTTGGGTTTTGATCGTGCTCACAACTTCTTCAATCTAGGCAGCCAAGAGTCAATGAAGAGTGTGCCTTGCATATCGCGAAGCGCTCCGTCGGCAGTTGGAAGCGCTGAGCCGTCGTTCCTTCCCACTCGACGTACCTTCATCGAGCGCTACTTGTGGTTTGCGACTCCTTTCGAAAGCTCGAAATTGTTGGGCTGGTGATTGGACATATATGAAGTCATTTGATTGGTTTAAAAGATGCCTGTTATGTGTTTGATTGGTAAAAATGTGTGAGATCTTGCAGATCTTTCTCGAACGTCAGCCAACCGAAATCGAACGCACACTATTTTCAGGAGTGCTTCGTTTGTGGAAAGGTCGCGCCGCCCAAGCGACGACATCAGTGGGACCAAGGAAGGCGAGGGCTTTATGGCAGCAAAGATAATTCGTCAAGCCATTTGCGCTGCCTCTTTTATCTCAATGGATGTGCTACCAGGGACATCTGTGTGCTGCAGGCAGAACGTGCCTCGTCGAACAACTTTTCCACATCCTTCGACAGCACACCGCTTTCCACCGCCGTGGGTCACGCAGTAGCCTTCTCCGCGGTCTTTTCGCATACAACCTTGATTGATACACCTGCGAACACCGCCATGCTTGTGGCATAGCCCGTGTCGCTGGATCGATTTCATGCACTGGGCAACTTTGCACGTGCGAGGAGGTTTCCTTGTCACGTCGCCTTGGTCGTCTTGGCTGCTGTTCGGCGTTCCATCCTGCCGCGGCAGCGGCCGCAGCGTAGGTGTTTGGCGGAAATTTAGATAGCTGTGGTCAAAGTGGGACTGTTGTATGTCTAGCAGCTTCAAGATCGGTGATGCAACCGCGACACAGTGTGCGCTGGCTCCATCCTGGCGGGTACGAGGCAGACTGTGTCCGTCGAATGCCATGGGATTGGGGTAATGTGATGTAAACGTTGTTCGTAGAATGCTTTGAAGCTGACCAAGTGGCTTGCACTTCACTGACTGGTCTTCTTCCAACTGGATTGGGCTGTGGATAGCACTTGATCCTTGAATCGCTTGCGGATATATCAATGAAGAGTTCACGAGGGGCGCGAGAGGAGCTGGCTTGGGTCTTTCGGGAGACCGTGTTGAGTTCACGCGTGCGAAGCCGGCATGATGGGAACGTCGGTTTTGCGTGAACGAGTAATCGTGCGTCGAACGTGCTTCGGGTTGCACCACGTACCTTTGCTCCGCAGTCCATTCTTCACTTGTCGTGGTGCTTCCGCTAATGGGTTGCCGATGTGGAGCGAGAAGAGGCAAAGAGGGCATGAAAACGAGGTCGGACGTCACGGGTAGGTTGGGCCGAGTGGCTGCAAACGGTGCCTCGGGCAATGGAGGTTGTGATGAATGGTTCAGTCGACGTGCGACGGGAGAATGGAGGAGCTCGTTCAGCATGTGTACATCGCCCTCCGTGATCGACAACGGTGGTCTGAGCATGCTGAATTCTTTTGGCTAATGGTCAAGTGGGAATGAAACCGTTCGACCCGCCGGCCCTTGGGCTCCTCAAGCATCGAAAAAGAAGAATTTCCCAGTCGTGATATCGCTTGGGTTTTCAACGTACAAGAAGCAGAGATATATATGCGTGAAGTTTGACTGAATCATGGTTTAAAGAAGGGATTCGGGCATCTCGACATCCGCAGCTAGCGTCACCACATTAAGTTGGCATGGTAGTCGGCTTGGCCATCCCACGCTTCCAGCTGGCGCAGGTTCAGCTGAGGCGTCGAAGTGTCAACACCACCAACGTCGCCTGCAAGGCCTACGGCAAACTCGACCGCGTCCTGAAACGACTGCTTTGCCAAGGCATACTTGCTCGAACGCATGTGGCAAACGCCTACGTTGTTGAGGAGGTGCGTGCTTCGAGGATGCCGCTGCAATTCCGATTCGTACAAGGCACATCCTTCGTCGTAGCGACCGAGGTACATGAGGAGGCGCGCTTGTTGGAGCTTCGCTTTGACACCCGTGCGGGGCATGTGCCACAGCGAGCGCTCCCAGTATGGAGGGCTCTCGGCAACTCTACCGACTCTGGCATAGTAGTCGGCCAAGTGATCCAGAGCTCTCCAGTCTGCAGGATCTTGTCTACGTAACGTAATGACTTCAGCACAATAAGTTGTTCAGTTGCTGGCTGCGGCACGTACTTGATGTTATGGAGCCATAGCGTTTCGTCATTGCGCCATGTATTCATTTGGCGGGCACTCAGTAACGCGAACGCGAGGAAGATAGCAGTAAAGCTAACCAGGCAGGAGTTTATGCCGAGCTTTGTCGCGTGGGCAATTCCAGCACCAAGCAGTGGAATGGCCACCAGAGTTGGAAAGTAGACGTATCGATCTGCCGTGAGAGTGATGATTCCATGTTGCACAAGTCCGCACACGGGGAGAAGCATCACGACAGAGTACGTCCACGCTGCCAAGGCGCTTGGACAAACCGCTCGTCGACTCAAACTCCCTACAGAATTGTATGAAGGCGTCTTGGCAATGGACCAGCGGCGACGGACGTACACATTGTAATCCCAATGCAAGCCACTAAAGACAAGAGACTTGTTGAATTTGTTGAGAAGTTCATGTCGCCAGGAAGGAGGCTGTAGTGCGCCCTGAGCTCCGTCGGCCATACAAATGTTCGGATCGTCCACGAAATCATCACAAACGCCTTGACGATGCATTCGTGAAATGGAATGTGCAGTGGATCTGCCTCCCATGTGTCCCCACCTTTGTTGGACGCGACCATAGCCCACACAGCCATTGCTCCAACAACTCCAAAGCCAAAGAACCCCCGAAGGAGCTGTAAAACGTGCCATCGAAGACTTGGATTGATGGAGGGTCGCTTGAGGCAAATCAAGACGTCAATGAACACCAAGCCCGCAGGTGCGAGGACCGCCACACTCTTGCTCAACACTGCACATCCATACAAGACTACAAAATGGAGTGATAATTACGAAACGTGACTTAAATAGATGCGTTTACCTGTTGGCAGGAGACGTCGAGCCAATGCATAGGTTGAGCTGGCCTTTATTCCTGGTCGTGACCAATTAGCAACATGAACGTAGTAGCACATGCTGACGAAAAAAAGGGCGAGGGCGTATGGTTGGGCAGACGGCCACGCGACGACTTCAACATTCAAAGGGTGGATGAAGTACAGGAACGCGCTGAGCGTGCAGCCCAGTGATGTTGCTTTTGGCTCCAGCGAGTCCAACAACAACGCTAACAAGTCGATTGAGACCTGGCGAAGGACGTAGCATGACGCGGCGTGCAGAGTAAGCGTTATAAGGCGAACACATTGAGAGTTTAGACCGCATGCTGCAAACACCATGGCTTTCAGGAGATGAGCGAGAGGTTCGTACACCCCAATGCGGACCTCGCACAGCATCGCGCGGAAATGGCGCCAATCGAGGCGGCTAATGACCTCATTCTCTACAAAGTTGATGCTATCGTCCCAAGTAAGTAGGAATTCCCATGACCCACACAGGAGTGGTGCAGCGTAGATCATGGTACACATAAGGAAGGCACTTACAAGCGGCCGCTCCATGTGCTCTACGATTAGAAATTGAGATCTTTGACCAGCCAATGGATACTGAATCACACTATTTTGTGGACTTGGATGGATTTTACACTATTTAACACCCGTTGTGAACGTAACCGATTGAACTGCGGTCGTTTTGCCCAGTTGAAGCGACGCTTCGTGTTGCGACGAGCGGAAGTACACGGAATCCCTTTGCCTCTCCTTCGTCGCCAACATGGACATACGCAGCCCCAATCGGAGGCAGCGCTCTGTCGTGGACAACCCTGACAAGAAGGACAAGTCTCCAACCCCCAAGAGCATATACACCCTCGTGCATGATTCCAAGTACGACCTGCAGTTCATCGACCCCAAGGAAGAACGACACTCCATCGCGCCAACCGCTCCTCCCAGTTCACTCGGGTTTTCGTCGCCGCAACCCAAGACTCCTCTTAAAGGCACACGATCTCCCAAGAAGATCCCCGAGATTTCTTTGCTCAAGAGTCCTCCCAAAGAGAAGAAGAGCGTAAAAAAGCCATTACCAGCTGAAGCTTTTGTCGCTCCCAACGCGCCTCCCTCTCTTTCAGCCGCTCCTTCAGTCACTTCTCCAAGCAAGAAGAATTCTTCGTTGGACTTCTTGCGAAAGACTCTCGTGGTTGAAGCCACAGACTTGTCCATCGAAGACGTACGATCCCCATCCAAGCCGGATACACTGCATTCACCAGTCCCTGGCTCCGACATTACGCCTCATGACGCACTCCCCGGGACACTGGACGGAACGACGGACGAAGCGCTCATTCGTGCTGCAGGGCTGCACACCGGTGAAGACGCGATTTCATTTTTCGCGCGCAACGGATCGAGCAGCCAAATCAAGTTTGTCCACTTGAATCGTGCGGAGTCGACGTTGCTCTTCCGTCCGTACGACCTCAAGGTTGTAATGCCCGGTGATGCGCACCCCGAACACTTTACAATGTCTGCGAGCGGCCTCGTGCACATCCAGCCAGGGTCGCCGTCCGAGTTTATCGCGCTGGCCGAGTGGATGCGCCAGTCGACACTGTTTAACGTTCTCACGAGCTTTCGCTTTTACAAATACTACCTCGTGAACAAAGCGTTCATGGCGTGGAGCACGCGAGTCCGGTATAAGTTGTTTTGCCGTCAACGCAAGCAGCTGTGCAACTCCCTCTACTTGGGGAAAGAGAGCTTCTCCGCCCCGCTCCTCCAAGTGAACAAGGTCATGATGGACCTCCAAAGCGTCCTCCTCCTCGACTTCCGAGCGCAAAAGACGTACGAAGCCAGCGCCTTCGTGGAATACCAAGCCACCAAGCGCACAGAAGCGTCCAAACAATTTGAAACGTGTGTCGAGAAGCTGCAGGCGATTGCGCAAAAGGTGTGTTCGGATGTCAACAACTTGGCTCGCCAGGCGCACCATAACGACGACTTGAACGACTTGTCCGTGTCGGTTCACGCAGACAAGACCAAGTCCATCGTCGCGGCCAAACACGAGCAAATCCAGCGGCGCAAGCTCCTCAAGCGGGCGGCGGAAGAAGCGTCCATGTTGTGCGACTTCATTCGTTTGATCGATTACATTACGACGGAAAACCTTGTGTTGTTAGCAGTCGCGAGTTGCCGCGAATTTCTCGCCGAATTGTCCAAAACACCGCGCAAGACCGGGCTGTTCGAAACGACAATACATTTTGGCGACTCGGATACGGTGTTTTCCCCCACGTGCGAGCAAATCCAGGCAATTGTCGTGTCCATGACTGACGACATTGTGGGCGCCGTCAACTCGGTCTCTCGCATCATCTACCTGCGGCCGTTTGCGCAGTACATGGCGAATGCCATCACGGACGGTCCCCACATTGGCCCCACGATCACGCAGAGCGTTGATTTTCAGTCGATCCGGGCCGAGTTGGTCGCCAAGATCCAAAACGACTACATGGAAGCGACCGACTACGTCAAGATCTTTGACAGCGTCCGTCCAATCTTTGAGTACGACAAGCAGTGGGACTTTGAGAATGACTATTCTCAGCGGACGCACACTGTGACGTCGTTGAAAGCCGATATGCTCCAAATTGCAACGTGGGAAAAGGAACTCGAGAAAATGCGCGCCGGCCAAACGATTGGCATCCTTCACGTCGAGAGCCGTAAACTCAAGCAGAACCTTATCCCGATGACCACGGCAAAACTCGACGCGATGAAGGGCCTCGTGAAAGATCAAGCTCGCGCCAAATGCAAACTCCAGCTGAGCGAATACAAGCAGCGTATTCAAATGCTCAGCCAACGGCCTCAGCACTTGAAGGAGTTTGCCGCGCATGTCGAGCGCGTCCAAGGGCTCAAGCAAAAGCAAAAGGCACTCGTGAAAAACACCAACGTCGTCGACGAAATGTACCGTCTGTTGAGCAACTACGGCGTTCGCATCAGCAGCGAAGACATGGTTCAACTCGACGACCTACGCAGCGTCCAGGAAAGCTATAAAGAAGAAACGGACGCCGTCGAGGTATTTATCCAAAGCAAGCTAAGCGAAATGACGCAGCAACTCGACTCGAACATTGCTCGTCTTGACGAGCAAACCGTGCAACTCAACGAGCAACTCCAAACGGGGGTGTTCATCGACGTGACCAACTTTGACGAGACTAACATCGTTCTCGGGGAACTCGACGTTGTCAAACAACGTCTGGCGCAGCTGGAGGAACTGTCCAAGCAATATTCCGAGTACCAAACGCTGTTCAACATTGACCCGTACAACTACATCAACTTGACGACTACGATGGACTACTACAACACAGTCGAGACGCTGTGGACGGCCGTAGAAAAGTGGAACGAACAACAACGCCATGTGCTGCACAACCCGTTCGTGGACATTCAAGTCGAAGAGCTGGCCAAGGACGTCGCGGTGGCGTTTAAGGACGCGTACGCCATGCACAAGAAGCTCAGCAACGATGTCACGGCATTGCTCAAGGACAAAGCTGCTGAGTTCAAGCTGAAAATTCCAACGATCTTGGAGCTCGGATCGCCGAGCATGAAGGATCGACACTGGGAAAAAATTTACAAGGCGCTCAACCAGCCGTGGTACCCTGGAATTGCTTTCACCTTGGACAACTTGATTTCGTACGACATCTTTGAATTCAAGGACTTGGTGTCCGAGATCTCGGCGACCTCGTCGGGAGAGGCTCAGATTGAAGCGTCGCTGAACAAGATCAAGATTGGATGGGAAGAGACCAAGTTTACTTGCATCCCGCACCGCGATTCCAAAGACATGTTCATACTGGGAGGGTTGGAAGATATTTTGATGCTGCTTGAGGACAACCAGGTGACGCTGCAAACGATGATGGGGTCTCGCTTTATCATGGGCGTGAAAGACGAAGTCGATCGGTGGAACAAGAAACTCGCGCTCCTGTCAGAGACGCTCGATGAATGGGTGACATGCCAACGCAACTGGATGTACTTGGAAACGATTTTCTGCGCTGAGGACATTCAAAAGCAGCTCCCGATCGAAGCGCAAAAGTTCCAACTAGTCGACAAAAATTGGCGCACCACGATGGGCCGTACAAACGACGACCCATCCGTACTCAAGGCGGTCGAGAACGGATCCGAAATGCTCGACCAGTTCAAAGTGTCGAACCAGTTGCTCGAGGAAATCCAAAAGTCGTTGGAAGACTATTTGGAAACAAAGCGCATGGCGTTCCCACGGTTCTACTTTTTGTCCAACGATGAACTGCTCGAGATCCTCAGCCAAACGCGGGACCCACGCGCAGTCCAGCCCCACTTGAGCAAGTGCTTTGATGCAGTCAAATCAGTGCACTTTGAGACCCTCCCCGGACAATCCATGCCAAGCAATCGCATCACGGCCATGGTGAGCGCCGAAGGAGAGCGCGTGACGTTTCCCAACATTGTCGTTGCCCACGGGCCGGTCGAGACGTGGTTGCTTGAGGTCGAGAAAGCCATGCGGGACAGTTTGTACACCGAGTCGTACGCGTCGTTCAAAGCGTACCCAGTAGAGCATGCCATCGACCGGAAGGAATGGCTGTTTGCGTTTCCATCGCAAGTGATCATCATGATCGACCAAGTGTTTTGGACCCGCAACGTTGGGGTCGCGATTCTCCAAGTAGAACGGCATGAAAACGGTCAAGCCGTCGAAGAATTTTTGCAATTCAGCCTCAAGCAAATCGACGGCATGGTGACGCTGGTGCGCAGTGACTTGACCAAGCTCCAGCGCAGTCTGATGGGAGCGCTCATTACGATCGACGTCCACGCGCGAGATGTCGTCCGATCGCTGTGTGCCAACAAAGTGTCATGCCTGACCGACTTTGAATGGACTCGTCAGCTTCGGTACTACTGGGAAGAAGATATCAACAACTGCGTCGCACGCCAGACCAACACGCGATTCGTGTACGCGTACGAGTACTTGGGCAACACGCCGCGTCTGGTCATCACACCACTCACCGACATTTGTTATATGACGTTAACTGGTGCACTGCACTTGCGTCTCGGGGGAGCACCTGCAGGACCTGCCGGAACCGGTAAGACGGAAACGACCAAGGATTTGGCCAAGGCACTGGCCGTGCAGTGCGTCGTATTCAACTGCTCGGACGGTTTGGACTACAAGATCATGGGTCGGTTCTTCTCGGGGCTCGCACAAGCCGGGGCCTGGGCGTGCTTTGACGAATTCAATCGAATCGACATCGAAGTGCTCAGTGTGATTGCCCAGCAGGTCCTTTGTATCCAACAGGCCATCATTTGCAACGCCGAACAGTTTGACTTTGAAGGAAAACTCATCCGACTCAACACCGGGTTTGGTGTCTTTATCACGATGAACCCGGGGTACGCTGGGCGAACGGAACTGCCGGACAACCTCAAAGCGCTGTTCCGACCGGTCGCGATGATGGTCCCAGACTACCGTTTGATCGCCGAAATTGTCTTGTTCTCGGAAGGATTTGCCAACGCGCTTCCGCTGTCGCACAAGATGACGCAGCTATACTCGCTGTCGTCGGAGCAATTGTCGAAACAAGATCATTATGACTTTGGTATGCGCGCCGTCAAGTCGGTGCTCGTGGCTGCCGGACAGCTCAAGCGAAAGTGGCCAGAGACCCATGAAGATTTGCTTTTGATTCGGGCGATGCGAGACTCGAACGTCCCCAAGTTTCTCGAAGCGGATTTGCCCTTGTTCCGTGGGATCATCAGCGATTTGTTTCCAGGCGTTGTCGTGCCGTTTGTTGACTACGGCGTCCTGCAAAAGGCCATTGAGACACAGTTGGCGCTTCTGAACCTGCAACAAGTCAACTCGTTCGTGGCCAAGACGATTCAAGTCCACGAAACGCAACTCGTGCGCCATGGCATGATGTTGGTCGGGGAGGCGGGCAGCGGCAAGTCAACCAATGCTCTGATTTTGTCCAAGGCGTTGACGGCATTGCACGAACAAGGCGTGGTCGATCGCGACGGATTTTACAAGGTCGTGACACGCCTCATCTTGAATCCCAAGAGCATTTCGGCGGGCCAGTTGTACGGTGAGTTCAACTTGCTCACGTCCGAGTGGACCGATGGTCTTGTGCCAAAACTTGTCCGGCAAGCCGTCGCGGAAGCGAGTGAGAGCGACGCTCGAAACTGGGTCGTGTTTGACGGACCCGTCGATGCTGTATGGATTGAAAACATGAACACCGTCCTGGATGACAACAAAACACTCTGCTTGGCCAATAGCGAACGCATTAAGCTGCCATCTACGCTGCACATGTTGTTTGAAGTCCAAGACCTTCGCGTGGCCTCGCCCGCCACCGTCAGTCGCTGCGGCATGGTATACATGGAGCAGGTCCACGTCGGGCTCATCTCGGTTGCTCGCACGTGGAAAGTCAACGTGCTGGACAAGATCCTGACGTCCGAATTTGCGGCGATCGTGCTCGAATTGGTTGAGATCCACGTGCCTGCAGCCATTCAATTTGTCCGGACAAAGTGCCGTGAAAAGGTGCCGAGCAACAACGGGAACCTCATGCAATCGTTCTTGAACTTGCTTGCGTCGTGCTTGTCGGCGCCGTCGGTGGCTACCAGTACAGCCAACAACACGGCGGACATGGGAACGCTGGCGCGGATGTACTTTGTCTTTTCTCTCGCGTGGAGCGTCGGGGCCAACATTGACGACGCTTCTCGGTCAAAGTTTCACCAGTTCTGCACGGAGCAGCTCGGGCCATTGTTCGACTACGTCGGGAACGTCGACAACGTGTACAATTATGCCGTCGACGACACAAACGGGACGTGGGTGTCGTGGCTGCACCGGACGCCGCACTTCACGTACGACCCGAAAGCGTCCTACTTTGCTATGCTCGTGCCAACACAAGATACAACGCGGTTCCGTTTCCTCCTGGAGCGACTCATGTCGAATGGCCACCATGTTCTCTACAGCGGCGAGACGGGAGTCGGCAAGTCGGTCATCATCCAGTCGTTTCTTGACGACATGGCCAAAACCGACTCGTTCGTGGCGTCTACGATGGGGTACAGTGCCCAAACAAAGCCAGCCAACCTGAATGAAATGCTCGAACTCAAGCTCGAGAAAAAACGCAAGAATTTGCTCGGAGCGCCGCACGGAAAGAAGATGCTCATGTTTATTGACGACCTCAACATGCCGGCATTGGAAGTGTATGGTGCACAGCCACCGAATGAACTCCTTCGCCAAGTCATCGATTCCGGTGGATTCTACGACATTGAAAAGATGTTTTTCAAGAACGTAGTCAACGTTGTCTTTGCCGCTGCATGCGCGCCGCCGGGTGGCGGACGGTCTGAAGTCACTCCCCGCCTCCTTCGGCTTTTCCACATGTGCTGGATCCCCAACTTGTCGGCAGACGCCATGACACAGATCTTTGTCTCGATTCTCAGCGGGTTTCTCGACGTGGAAATACCGACCCTAAGCCACATGTCGACCGCGATCGTGTCTGCCAGTGTCCAACTCTACCAGCGCGTCGAAGCTGAGCTCCTGCCGACGCCGTCCAAGTCGCACTACACGTTCAACTTGCGCGACTTGTCCAAAGTGTTCCAAGGCGTGCTCATGGTGAAAAAAGTCAACGCGTCGACAGCCGAGGCCCTCGTTCGTTTGTGGCTCCACGAAGAAGCGCGAGTGTTTCGCGATCGGCTGATCGACGCCACCGATCGCGCGTGGTTTAACTCCGCCTGCTCGACGTTGTTGGAAACTCACCTAAAACTGACGTGGGAGCCTGTGACGTTCGAAGCTTGTCTCTACGGCGACTTTACAACCCGCGAAAATCGGACGTACGCAGAGATGACCGACATGGGACAGCTCAACGGTCTACTACTCGAGTACTTGGAGGAGTACAACATTACGTTTCCGAGCCAGATGCATTTGGTTTTTTTCAACGACGCGATTCACCACATCAGTCGCATTTGCCGAATTTTACGACAACCGCGAGGCAACGCCCTGTGCGTGGGTGTCGGTGGCAGTGGGCGACAAAGTCTGACACGTCTTGCTGCGTTCATGGCCGACTACAAGTGTTTTTCGATCGAAATCACTCGTGGGTACGGCACAGACGAGTTTCATGAAGACTTGAAGAAGATCCTCATGGTGGCTGGCGCCGAGGCCAAGCCGGTTGTGTTTCTCTTCAGCGATACCCAAATCGTCGTCGAGTCGTTCTTGGAAGACATCAACAACATATTAAACACAGGCGACGTCCCCAACTTGTACGCAGCGGACGAAATGGAAAAGATCGTGAGCATGGTGCGCCCGATCGCAGCAGCTATGGGCAAAGTCACACGGGAAGACATTGTTGCGCACTATTTGACGTTGGTGCGTGAAAACTTGCACTTTGTTCTGGCATTCTCTCCGATCGGAGCGGGGTTCCGCAATCGCTGCCGCATGTTTCCGTCGTTGGTCAACTGCTGCACGATCGATTGGTTCAACGCATGGCCCGAAGACGCGCTCCACTCGGTTGCGATTCGATTTTTGGCCGCGTCCGCGGAAGAACTGGGCATCGACAAACATGTCGAGACGTTGTGCAACATGGCCGTGACGATCCATCGAAGCGTCGAAGCGGCGACAGCCAAGTACTTCAAGGAGCTCAAGCGGCAAACATACACAACACCGACATCGTACTTGGAGCTCATTCGACTGTATGTCGACATGCTGCGGACGCAGCGTGGACTAGTCAAGGCGAAAGAAGCTCGGTATCGTGGCGGTTTGAAAAAGCTCGCGGAAACCGAAGAGATTGTCGGGAATCTCAAAAAGGAATTGATCGTACTCCAGCCCGTGTTGGTCAAGTCGCAGCAAGAAACATCAGAGTTGCTCACGCAAGTTGCGAAGGACCAAGAGGAGGCGGACAAGCAGCAAGTCCTGATTGAAGCGGACGTGAGCGCTGCCAATGCGATTGCTGACGAAGTCAAGTTGATCAAGGACGACTGTCAAAAAGATCTGGACGAGGCCATGCCGGCATACTATGCCGCCATCGGGGCGTTGAATTCGCTCAAGAAGGACGACATCACGGTCGTCAAGTCATTTGCGAACCCGCCCAAGATGGTCGGCGTCACCATGAACGCAATTTGCCTGCTCTTTGGCGTCAAGCAAGAGTGGAACGAAGGGAAGAAGCTTCTGAACGACATGAAGTTTTTGGACAAGCTCAAGGAATTTGATAAGGACAACATCCCTCCAAAAACTATTCGACAGCTCGCCAAGTTTGTTCAGGACGAAGAGTTCACTCCCGAGAATCTGGCGAGCATCTCGTCCGCCGCCACGTCGCTGTGCATGTGGGTTCGAGCAATGTACACGTACGATTCTGTGGCCAAGAACATTGGCCCGAAGAAGGAAAAGCTCAAGAGCGCCGAAGCCACGCTTGCAACGGAACAAGCCAAACTCGAAATCAAACAGTCGGGGCTTAACGAAGTGCTAGCCAAAGTCGCCGGCCTCAAGCGCACACTCCAGGAAGCGCAGACGAAAAAAGCCGAACTCGAGGCCCAGACAGCGTTGACCCAGGCGCAGTTGGTTCGCGCAGAGAAGTTGATTGACAGTCTGGGCGAAGAGAAGGGGCGGTGGCTCGAATGCGCCGAAAATTTAGGCCACGACATGATCAACTTGGTCGGCAACATGATCCTGAGCTCTGGGTGTATTGCGTACATGGGTCCGTTCACCGCCGAGTTTCGATACGACATGCAGCAAATGTGGGTGAGATTTTGCAAGGAATCGCAGCTTCCCGTCGACAACAACTTCAGTCTGGAGCGGATCTTGAGCGATCCCGTCGTCGTACGCGAGTGGAATATCATGGGGCTGCCTGCGGACGCGTTTTCCACAGAAAATGGACTGTTTGCCACCATGGGACGACGGTGGCCGCTCATGATCGATCCGCAAGGCCAAGCCAACAAGTGGATCAAGAACATGTACAAAACGATGAACCTGCAAATCATCAAGCTGACCGAAAAGGATTTTCTCCGAACTCTGGAAAACGCCATTCGGTACGGCATGCCTGTGCTACTCGAGAACGTCGAAGAGGAACTGGATCCGAGCTTGGAACCTGTGTTGCTCAAGCAAGTATTCAAGCGGTCCGGACAAAATCTGTTGCATTTGGGCGACTCGGACATCCCGTACTCGGACTCGTTCCGATTTTACATCACGACCAAGCTGGCAAACCCGCACTACATGCCTGAAGTGTGCATCAAGGTCACGGTTATCAACTTTACCGTGACGTTGACAGGGCTCGAGGACCAGCTGCTGGTTGACGTCGTGCGGAATGAGCGGCCAGACTTGGAGCAAAAGAAGGACGAGCTTACGGTCGCAATTGCCGCTGACAAGAAGGCACTCAAGGAGATTGAGGACAAAATCCTATACATGTTGGAAAACTCCAAGGGCAACATCCTGGACGACGAAGAGCTCATCGACACGTTGAGTCACAGTAAGGTCACATCGAGCGCGATCAAGACGCGCATGTCGGAAGCTGAAATCACGTCGAAAGAAATCAACAGCACGCGCGAGGGGTACCGTTGCGTGGCCGTGCGGGGCTCCATTATATACTTTGTCATCGCCAACCTGGCGCTGGTCGACCCCATGTACCAGTACTCGCTCCAGTACTACCAAAAGCTGTTTGTCATGCGACTCGAGTTGAGTGAAAAGTCTGAAGCACTCCAAGCCCGCCTCGACATCTTGATGAACGACGTCACGAGGAGCATGTTTGTAAACGTGTGCCGGGGGCTGTTTGAGAAAGACAAAGTCGTGTTTGCGTTCATGATTGTCGCCTCGATTTTGCGCCAACGCCATGCAATCTCGCCGGCCGAGTGGACCTTTTACCTCATCGGGGCCAAACGGTAAGTGATTCAAAAGGTGTGCATGGCTTGTGCATATGCATCTCATGGCAGTATGATGTAGAACACACGCGCTCGACGCAACGCGCAAACCAAAGTGGCTCCCGGAGCGCGTCTGGATCGGCGTGGAATCACTCATGGAAGTGAACCCGGTCGCGTTTGAAACGTTACCCGTGTCGCTCGTGGAGTACAGCGAAACCTGGCGCGAAACGATCTTGTACTCGGAGTTGCCGCATCAAGAGCCCATTCCCGGCGAGTTGAACGAAGCGCTGACGAATTTCCAAAAGCTCCTTGTGCTGCGCGTCTTCCGGGAAGAAATGCTTGTGTTTGGGACGCGCGAATTTGTCGGGAGGGAAGCGGGGCCGTTCTTCACAGAGTCCCCACCGTTCGATCTGAAAGGATGTTACTCCGACTCGGCCCCAGACATTCCGCTTATTTTTGTGCTCAGTCCCGGTGCCGACATCACTGACTACCTCCTGGAGCTCGCCAAAAACGAAGGCAAGGACGGCGCTGGCTTGAAAATCATTTCACTCGGCCAGGGTCAAGGTCCAATTGCTGAAGCATTGATGAAGACGGCGCGAGATACAGGAGACTGGGTCTGCCTGCAAAACTGCCACTTGGCCGTGAGCTGGCTCGGCAAACTCGAGCAGATTCTGGAAAAGAGCAAGGAGCTCGAGCTGCACCCGCAGTTTCGTCTGTGGTTGACGAGTATGCCAAGGTACGAAGTGTTGTCGGATGTCAGTCACCACTACTAACGTTTATCGTCCTGTATGCAGCTCCAAGTTTCCAGTGCCGATTCTTCAGAACGGCATCAAGATCACCAACGAGCCGCCAAAAGGGATGCGCGCCAACTTGGGCCGGACGTTCCTCGACATGAAGGATGCCGACTACGAGGGGTGCTCCAAGCCCCGCGAGTACAAAAAGTTCATTTTCGCACTCGCGTTCTACAACGCGCTGTGTTTGGAGCGGCGCAAGTTTGGCGCGGTCGGGTGGAATATCCCGTACGAGTGGATGAACTCGGATTTGAAAACGGGTATGCAACAAGTCAAGTTGTACTTGGAAGAGCAGGAGGAGGTGCCGTTCGTTACGCTCAACGTAATGGTCGCCGACATCACGTACGGCGGGCGCATCACGGACCGATGGGACAAACGAACCAACTCGTCCATCATGCGCAAACTCTTTCATGAAAATCTCCTGGACGACGCGTATCGATTCGCGTCGTCCAACACGTACTTTGCCCCGGCGACTGGCACCCTCGAAGACACTCGCAAGTACGTGGCCAGTTTGCCCATCGTGGACGCCCCCGACATCTTTGGGCTCCACGCCAATGCCGACATCACGTTCCAGCAGAAAGAGACGAGCCAGCTGATCTCGACGATGTTGCTCATGATGGGAGGTGGAGGTGGTGGCGGCGCCGAAGCCAACGACAACGACTCGGTCGTGATGGAGTTGGTCGTGTACGTTCAAGACCGGATGCCAGTCATGTTTGACGAAGCTCGCGGCCACCCCGACAGCTTCAAAGAAACGAGTGGAAGTCGCAACTCGCTTGGGGTGTTCCTTGGCCAAGAAATGATTCGATTCAACGGGCTAATGAAGGTCATGAAGACGACGCTCGAGAACTTGAAGCGTGCGATCAAGGGACTTGTCGTCATGTCCGGTCCGCTCGAGCGCATGTACAACGGATTCCTCTTGCAGAAAATTCCCAAAGAGTGGGAGGACGCCGGGTACCCGTGCTTGAAGCCGCTGAGCTCGTGGGTCGAAGACTTTTTCCGACGGCTCGACACGATGAACTCCTGGCTTGTCGAAGGGCCACCTCAGTCGTTCTGGCTGCCTGGCTTCTTCTTTCCCCAGGGGTTCATGACAGCCGTCAAGCAAGTTTACTCTCGCCAGCACCAGATAGCAATAGACGCGCTCATCGTGACGTGCGAGGTCATGCCGTACGGCGTCGAAGGGGTCAAGGCGCCGCCTGCATTCGGGTGCTACATCTCAGGTCTATTTATGGAAGGCGCGCGGTTCGATCGGACGTCCATGCGTATCGGCGAGTCGACGCCTGGAGAACTCTTTGACAAGATGCCGGTCGTGTGGCTCAAGCCCATGCGCAGCGTCGAGTACAAGCCCAAGAACGTATACGAGTGTCCGCTCTACAAGACGTCAACTCGGGCGGGAACTCTGTCGACAACCGGCCACTCGACCAACTTCGTCGTGGCGCTTGACATCCCGACCAAGCAACCGCCAGACCACTGGATTCGCCGCGGATGCGCCATGTTGTGCATGTTGGATACGTAGACAGTAGTTCGCTAGGTGAAATAGACGTATAAATTACGGGAAGCGAGGGACGTCACTGAGAGTGGTGTGACGACGACAGCCGACGCAACTTGTGCTTGTCGTTGTGTTGCTGTACGAGTAATTGCAGCTCGACGTGGTCTTTCTTGGGTAGTTTGCGCTTGACCGAGGTGCTTGATCCCTTCGTATCCACAGCTTGAACCACCACACGTACCGGTTGCGGCGTCTGCTTTGCCTTGAGCTCATCGAGCAATTCTTGGAGATCTTCGTGGGGGGATTTGACGAAGCGTTCGATTCGTGAGGGATCAGGAGATTGATGCGACAAGGACGACGACACAGGTCCAGGTGAAGCAAGCGCCTTTCGCCGATTGCTTTCAGTCTCGGTTTCGCAGGAAGCTGTCAAGCTGTCATGGTAGTCGTACACGTGATCTTCTTTTGGAAAATGTCGAGATAAGCTCTCTTGAGGAATCGAGTGCCAATTGCAGTCCAGAGAGCTCTTCCGTTCATCAGGTGCAGGGGGTTTCCGATGCGTTCTCGAAGTCGTCATCGGCTGATGTCCTGCGTATCGAGCATCACCAGCATTCGACAACCTTGCGTTCTTGACCTTAGCGTTGTGTTCCTTCAGCATTTGCTTGATATGGTCCTCCTCCTTGACTTTGACCGTTTTTGCCTTTTGCAGGAGTTGCTGTTGATGAGGCTTTTGAACTGGTTTACGAGGCGATGCATGTCCAGTATGAGGGACCTGGAACCACTCCCAGTTGCGTTGATCCTCTTCGTCGTCCTCAACGTCGTCTGCCAGTGAGAGGTCGATCCATTCCTGGCGCACGTCGAAGTCGAAGGATGGATGGACCTTCATGAAGCCACCACGGGTTTGCCGCCCTTTGCACGAAATATAAAATAATAGAGGATCCTACATTGGTTGGTGAGATATTTTTCCAATGGCACACTTTGGACAGAATTGCAAGAATATTGCCAAAGCCTACAATATTCGCGAATTTTTTTACTACTTAGCATTTCGTCATGAAGGTGACACTCCTCAGGGTCGGCAAGTACAAAGAGATCGAGGAAGGCCTCCACGACGTGGACTGCTCCGTGACTCTCGTTGAATTCGGCAAGTTCAACATCCTGTACGATACCGGTGGTGCATGGGCTCTTTCCGAACTGCTTGAGTCGCTCGCGACGTCTGGCTTGTCTGCTACCGACATCACGCATGTCATCGGGTCACATGGTCATTCAGACCACATTGGTTGTCTTTCAGCATTCCCCCACGCCTTTCACTTTATTGGTGGAGACGCCAACTTGCGCAACAATTATTCGACCCTTGAATCCTCGGACTCAAGTAGCGTCGATACTGCTCGGTTCTTTCGCAATGAAATGTTCACTGGTGGCAAGTTCCACCACTGGGGCGCCAACGGCATTCCCCTAGACGATCCTCGCGGAAAGTACGGTAGTATTCGCCTTGTCAAAACACCAGGGCACACGAGCCAATGCACGTCGCTGTTGCTTGAACATCAAGACGGAGGTATCGTGTTGGATGGTACGTCGTTTTCGCGCATTGCCATCGTTGGTGACCTGTGGGACTGCGTCGACGATGAAGACTACTATCGCACTATCTCTCAGCTACCTCTTGTCCAAGAGGAGAGCCGATCCTTCGTGTTGAAATGGGGTCCCGATTGCATCATCCCTGGCCATGGAGCTCCATTCGCGCCTTCTGACTTGGGTTAGGTCAGGTCGAGCACTCATCGCAATAATACGAAAAAATGATCGACACCAGGTCCATTTTTCGTCGATATATGCCAACTGTCCCAAGAAATTTCAATGTGAGGCCAAATCACTTGTGTATTTTACCCGATTGTTGCAAAAATACCATCCCAAAATTACAAACTCCAAAGTGACATTTTTGTCCCAACATGTCACTGTATCCTTTTCTGGTGTAACAGGAGCAGTTTCACAAGTGTAACTGCTCTTGAAACAGTTCATCTCCATCGCGCCGCGTCTGGGCAATTGAACACATTCGGTGCCCGGAGAGGTTCCTCAATGCAAAAAGTCGACGCGGCAGCGCTGTCATTCGAGCACCTCTTGTCGTTGACGCAGTCCCACGAACATGTCGAGTGCGTGGATGGATGGACCGGTGTCCTCGACCGGCTCGCAGAAATTGACGGGATGCAGCTAAAACACGTCGTCACGGCTGCCAAAGCCACGTTCAACAGCACATTTGACGCTGCTACCCTCAGTATAGTGTACCAGGTAATTGCTCTCACATTTCCAAGTACTATGTTGACGTAACAATCGTCGATGCAGGTGGTGAAAAAACTAGGGTGTCGGGGGGAAATGGAACGAAAGCTGTTGATGCGAGAAGAAGTCCCCAAACACTTGCTTTCATCACTCCAGAGCCATGTCGGGGATGCGTCGACGCAGTCCCACGGCCTTCAAGCGCTGTACCCTCTGGCGTTTGACGCGCCGCACCGCGTCCAACTGGCGACATGTGGGAGCTTGCCCTTGTGTGTCTCGGTCATGGCCGCGCATCCCACTGTTCTAACACTGCAACAGCACGGATGTCGGTTCCTTCAGCTCATGGCTTTCGACGACGATTGCAAGCTGACGATATTGACCCATGACGGCCTGCCCGTGGTCCTCGCGGCACTCGACCGCTACTACACCGATAAGGACCTTGCAATTTCGTCTTCGGACTTGCTGTATTTCCTCGTCGCCGACTTGGACAGCGACGACGAAAAAATTCAAGGCATTGCGTCAGCCATAGTACTTGCGGTGGTGAGAGTCATGTGCGTCCACGGATCCGACGCCCGCATTCAGTCCCATGGAGTTGCCATCCTCAACAGGTACAGGCAGACCTGGCCTTTGGCTTCGATATATTCGTAACTTTCGCGGTGGTGGTGGTATAGTTTGATCGCGAATGATGAGGCCAAGCCACTTCTGTGCACCGAAGCAGTGCTTGACGTGGTTGAGCAGGCCATTGGGCTCACAGACGACGCAACAACGGATTCGATCGTTCTCCTCTTCGAGTTATTGCAAAATGTGGAATGCCGAAACGAAATTATAAACAACGCCCCCTCCACCTACAGGTGCGCTACTGTGCGAGTTCGATCCGGCTAGGACGGACTGATGGATCCTTCTCGCAGATCGATCCAAGCGATTGGGGCCAAACTTGTCACAGCCACCCTTCCATCCGACGACGCAGATAGCACGGAACGGAAGGCGTACATTCAGCGGGTCTTGGAAGGCATGTTGACCACGATGGATGCACGGGTAGCCGCAAGTCAACTGCCCACGCCATCGACGACGCCAAGTGAACGGTCTGCAGCTGTCGTGCCACTGCCAGCTGCGCTCTCCACCACCACCATCACGACAGAGCCTTGCATTGAAAGCAGCGACAACCTTCATCGGCACTCGATACAACTCCCGTCGCCATCGAAGCTACACGACACGACGACAGCTGATACACTTGCGATAGCTGTCCACGATGAAGAGCTCGAAAATTTTGCCGTGTGCGATCCGAAAGATGAACTCAACAGCAACTGCTTCAAAATAAAGCAACGAGGTGAAGCGGGAGCCCCCCCACAAGCTACACCCTTGCCGACAACCGCGCTACCGTCGGCGCAAATCATGAACACTCTGCCTCCTTCTCACGGATCTACTCCTTCATCCAAGGCAAGAATCGCATCATTTGCAACTGTTCAAGTCTCACCGGCCTCGGTGAAGTACGACATCGGAACTCGAGAAGCGCGGACTGAGCTGGAAGCAACACGCGTGGCACTGGTGGATGCGACGAAAGCGATCGAGTACGAACGGGCCAAAGTTCGTAAAGTGATTTTCAACTACAAACTCATGAAGAGGCGGCTGGCGGACCAACACAAGCTGCTCTGTGTACACAACGAACGGTCGGTGGCCGACGCCGAAATCCACGACACGTTACTGCAGCGTGTGCGATACCTCGAGGCTGCACTGGAGGAGGCCCAGACTTCGTGGGGCGTCGAGCGCAACTTGCGCGTGAAGCTCGAGAACGAAGTCAGCAAAGGCGCGATTGCTCTGGCAACCGTCCAGAAGGCTCTCGAGGATCAGAGACCAGCGGTCAAAGAACGAATGGTGCCGGAGACACGGTTGTTGGATGCGCAGAGGTCGGTGCAGCAGCTTACGGGGGACAAGTTGATCTTGGAAGAGGCCATCAAGGTCGCCCAGGATATGATATACACGTGCGAAACCAACCAAGTACGTTAAAGCGTGCACACGCCCCTTCTTCAACCGTCATCCTGGTATCTCTGCGACGTTGTAGTTCTTGCTTGAAGCTCAAGTCAAGCAGGTCCGACGAGAAGGCATGGAGAGTTTGCTCATGCGGGAGGAAGACGTGGAGATTCCAAAACCCAGCAAGTACTTGACCCTGGCGTCCCCCACGGCCAAGCGGACCCAAACGTATAGCCCCACGCCGCCCCGTGCGGATGCGCACGACATCAAAGAGACTCCGTTGACGCTTGAACTGAATGACCAACAAGCCATCGGTGAGTCGTCGCTGGCGTCGACTGCTCGATGACAACGTGTGCTTGGCGTAGAGGCGTTCTTGCACCGGGCGTACAAATGTTTGGAGGCGTGTTCGGAAGGGTCTGGAGTGCACTTTTCAATCCTTCGTCGGTACCTCGTCGACAGCGGGCTCGCGTCGGCTCCCGTGCTGGTGTCTGACGTGGATGTGATTCTGAACAAAGTGTTGGCTGTGGCTCAAGAAAACAAGCTGAAAGCAAAGCGGCGCAAGGACTACGAGTTTTCGCCGTGCTCAAAGCGCCCCGACTTTGGCAAGTTGCGGCATCGGTACTTCAGTCGCAACCTCTTTTGCGAAGCCATCACGTTGGTCGGGGCCAAGAAGTACCCGTACTTGGACAACACGACCGTCATGTTGCGGGAAGTCATCTTGACGTATTTGAATCCGTACGGGTCAGCGATCGAGTGCCGTGGGGGCGATGTCCAGCTCCTCGTGACGTCGTACGACCCGTTCAACTTCCTCAAGATCATGATGGAGCAACTCCACCATTCGTTTCACACACCCGTGTCGACCACCGACGGCGACGACCAGCCCCAGCGCAGCAAGTCGTCCAACAACGAGCCGGTTCTGCAAGCCATGCTCGAAATGGTTCCGGTCCTTCAGCGCGAGCAAAAGCCTCTCAAGGTGGCACAAGGCCTCTGCCGTGAAAACCTAACGAGACAACGATAGATCATATGCGACTTTTACACGGGCACGCCGGACGCGACCAAGGACGACGCCCTCGATTTGGGTCTCGAAGCTGTGGTACTCGGTCTTTTTGCGCGAAAACAATGGGATCGCTGATCCGGTGAGTAGGTGCACTTTGCCGTCGACTTTGAAGTCATTCCTGCCTTTCTCGACCGCCTCGCTGTCAAGCGACTGTACAAGGACATCTTGACTTTTTTCAAGACTTTCCTCGCCATGTACAAAGGTTTTCCATGCCCTCCAGACAAGAAGAAGTACGTGGCGTTCTACATGACGCTTGGCCGCCTCGCGGTCGAGATTTTCAAGGAAAAGCGCGATTACGACTTGCCCGAAAGTCAAGTACGGCGACCACACTACCTGCCTGGAGCTGGGTCTGTCTTGCCCTGCTAACGTGTTTGTGTAGATTACTGGCTTGCTCCAATGGATGGACAATTCCAGGGGGCGTGGCCGCATTGTGCGGAAGGGAGCCGCCCAGTCTGGCATCAAGTTTTCGAATAGGCTGTACGCAATTAAGTGAGCGCCACAGACAAAACACGACAATCTCTCTTAGTTGTACACACGCACGCCGCCCTCGCATGAGCCGAGCCACCGGTCAATGCGCTGGATGGCGTCGTGCACTCTGCACGCCCGCTCGTTGTCGTCGAGACCGTCGTCCTCCACGAGGAACTAAACACGTTTTAAAATTGGACCCATGAGCTAAATATCATAATCCTGCGTTAAACCCACCTTCTTGAGAAGCTTTAACATGGGGGATTGGGAAAACCGTAGTTCGAAGAATGCGTTAAAGTAGGGAATCTGCGATCTGATTGGTCCATTGACATCTTCGACGTTTTTCTGTTCGAGCAGCGCACTTGACTCCTGACTTCGGCCGACCGTCATGGATGAGCTCCTTTTCCGCGACAGGACGGGGTCTGAAGATGACACATCGCTCGAACATGCACGACTTTTGGCGCTGAAGAAGCTTTTTGGACGACGCCTGTGGCAAAGATGGCGCATATACGACATCGGCGCGTCGATGACGGACGAAGATCAGTTGAAAGAGCTCCTGGCACAACCAAACCCACGTCGCGACGACGTGCTCGATCTACTTCAAACCAAGTTTCTCGCGATCCCCGAACGGGACTCCTTCGTGTACCGCGGAATCATTTGGCAAGTTCTTTTGCATGTGTATGACCCTCAGCGACAGAGTTCGAGTGCTGACGAGCTAGAGAATTTGTCTGGGCGTTTGGCGTCGATGCCGCGTGACCCGCTCATGCGTAAGGAAATCACTGAAGGGTGCATTTCCCTCCAGTACGTTGCGGGGGATTTGGTACAATCGGGCATGGAAACGGTACTGTTGTGGCTGCTCAAGGCCAAGTCCGTGCCGTACACGAGTGGAATGGCGCAAGCCCTCGCGCCGTTCTTTCTCCTACAACTGCCTCTCCACACGATCTACGACTGCTTTTATCGGTACTGTGCGCTGTATTTGCCCCACCTCGTCAGCGGGACGTTCTCACTCTTCGACGTGGACCTTCCCTTCGAGTAGGAGCACCGCCAGCAGCTCACACTCCACCTGCTCGCATACCACGACCCCCACCTCGCTCAATTTCTCCTACAGTGGACACCCACCTGGATACAACGTATAGTTCCAGTCGACTACTTTTGCTGCAACTTGTATCGCCGTCTCCCCCCCGCCTCATTTTTGTACCTCTTGGACCAGTACTTGATCACGAACGACATGGAATTCGGGCTCTTCGTCGTGCTCGCGGTCGTTATCCTTAGTCGTGAAGCGATCCTGTCGAAGAAGTCTGGAGATGCTGTCAAAGCTGTCTTGACGCCGCTGTGGGGTCTCGAACGCGCAGATCACGCGGCTGCCGTCGTCATGCTGGCGACGTCGCTGCGACGCAAAACGCCGTCATCGTACACGCATGCATGGCAAGTGGCACCACACGCTGCGTTCACGCAAGTGACGGACGAAAAGGCGACCGACATGTCCGTGTGGCGGAAACAAGAGTCGAAAACACTCACGGGACGGTTCTACTGGTACAACAGCAAAACGAAATCGACGCAGTGGGAACATCCGCTAGCCAAACACGAACCCCCGCCGCCGCTGATGTGCCTCACCACGAGTGTGGTAGAAATAGCCGCCGTCAACTTGGGCCAGACGCACGCCAAGCTCCGGTACTTTGTCGTGGACTGTCGCGGCACGCGGTCCTCGCAAGACATCAAGAGCGGCTCGATTCCGTCGGCATTTCCTCTGGACCCAACTGTATTTGACAACCCGGATCTAATGCATCGGACGCTGGAGACGCTGAGGCCACTGGGGTCTCAAGTTCACGTCGTGTTGGTGGGCCACGGCGCCGTGATGCCCACTGCACCGACCGATGAAGTTGCCGCGCATGTTCGCGAAGGCATCCGTGAAGACTTGGCCGTCGTAAATCGCGCTGCGCTATTTTTCCAAAAGCATGGGTTCCGCTTTGTCAGTGCACTGGATGGAGGGTACGCGGCATGGCATGCGTTTGTCCGAGATGCGCCGTACACATCGGTGCATGAGCTAATCGGTCACGATCAACCCGAGTGCCGGTACTGCCGCGTCGATGCCGGTACCGACCCCGATGCCGTGGCGGGGCCGAAGAGGCGTTCAAGCATCCCTCGCCTCCGCACAAGCTTGACAAAGCTCAAGATGCCAACGCTAACCTCCCTCAGCTTCAAAAAGCACGACAACGTCAAGGACCGGCTGAGTGTGTCGTCGACGTCGTCGAGTAACCGCGATTCGTTGAAGGATCGCCTATCTGTCGGAGGATGGTCTCTCGTTCGATCGCGCAGCAGTATTGACAACTCAGCTAGTCAAATCGTCGGGTTCGACGGGGAAGAAGACTTGGAGGGTGAGCCCATGGAGCCCCGTGAAAGTTGGAGCGACGAAGAGATTGAGATTTCCCTGCCCACCCTGTCTGCGTAGTGGAATGGACGATGACGTTTGATGTGCGAGATAGATTTGATGCGATGGAGTAACTTAACGAAGAGCATGGCCTTGTCTGGAGAACGACGCCTCATGTCGCTTGCAATCTTTTGGGTTCATGCACCCTGATTTAATACTACTATCATGGTACTAGCAGTACGCGCAGTCGACAAGAAGTGTACGAACCAATTGGATTTGATCATACGATGTGTATATCTTTTCATTGGCTGAATAAATTCGAATAGTAACTCCTTTTTAACCAATTTGGTTGCGTTTCTACCTAGCTGTCTTGCCGCTCCACGGAGAATGGGTTATTTTATTATACTTGCTCATTGTATGTACTTGTCTATGGGGTATTTAAGTCACGATTGGAATTCTTGCACCAAGGGAAAAGTAGAGACGACCAATCGCCGCCGAGATTCGCAACTCTCCCACGTCAGTCAAGAATTAGAGCTCGGCCAGGTCGACGACACTCCATCGATAGCAATTGATACACCGACAACCACGATGTCTGACCCCAGTGACCATGACACCGTTCCCCATGAGGACCATATCCCACTCAGCCCACAGGCAGCAGCTGCTGTTGCTGCTGAACCTGACGTGCCAGCTATCGCTGCCCGAGTCAGAGATATCGTTGTCAACGACGACGAGGACGACGACAGCGATCTTGGCACCCCCGGATCACCCAAGGACCCGTTCAGCGAAGACGTGGATGGCAGTGCCCACCCCCAAGCAACATTTGCACACCATGCATTCTACGGCCCTTCGGGGTCTAGCGACCATGGTCAAACCATTCATGACACTCGACGCGTCGAAATCGGCAACGCAAAAAACGCTGCTGCTTACTTCAAGAGCGAACCAAAGGAGAGTAGTCACCGCGCATCGATGGCATACCAACAATCGTTCATGGATTTCCCGTCGCCCACAAACAAATCCATGTCGACGGGACCCCGGGGGTCCCTCATCAACATGGCCAAGTCGAACATGCCTAAAATCTCCAAGAGCCTTCCTGCCCTCCCGAGCTTCCTTAAACGCAGCGGTGTCAACAGCACCAAGGATGTAGACGCCCCATTCTGCGATGGGTGCGGCCAGCAGCCGATCAAAGGTGTCGTGTGGTCGTGCAGTGTTTGTGTCAGCTTCAACCTGTGCTCATCATGCTATGCTCAAGGCGTGCATGGCATGGAAGGCACGCCTGCGATGCAAATGTACGAAGAGCTGAACGCATTTTACAAACTGCAAAAGCGGTGCAAGCTGCTCACGATGGAGTTTCTTGGTGTCCTTTACACGGACGTGTGCAAGAAACACGTCCCCAAATTTCAATACCTCGGCGACTGGCTCGCGGTGATCATGGACAAGAAGGTGAATGCTACCAAGATCCCAGCTCGAGGGGTCGAAATCCCCCACCTGTCGCCCCGGGTGCGGACCAAGTTTGTGGACGTGCTCATGCCGTTGGTGTCGAACCGTACGGACTTGCAAGTGTACGTGGAGTGGCTGCCGGAGCCTGAAGGAGACCTGGAAACCGTGCGCATTTGGATGTCAGATTTGAAGACCAGGACCAAATCTCCGTTTGCTGTTGCGATGCCGCTGGTGCCCCCCGCCACTTCAGCCGCCACCACAGCGTAGAGTCACGCCAACGAGGTGATATCGGCCAAGTCTTTACAGTACATGGATAATATTATGTTAGAAAGGATATCAAATAACACAGTGCTCCGTGTCCATAGCGCATTACTACTAGTACCTGACTAACAGTAAATTTAGGTATAACGTTAATACTAACTACTCCTTGCGGTTTCGCCTCCAAAGGTCAAGCGCACCGCCCGTGGTGGATGATACGATGCGTGTCGAGCATGCAAGGCCCCGCCCACCTCCGATTTCTAAACCACCGCAGCGACGTTCTGGTACGTCTGTCGTGTGCCATGGCAGTCGCATTAGCGGATTCCGGGTATGCGCAGGTCGTCAAAGTACCAGGAATCAATACGGTGGGGACAGAGTAACAGCAGCAGCAGTATTTGTAGTTGCCCATGCAGGTGCGACAGAGCAGTGTTGACATGCGAATGCGGACCATTCATTCAATTGCCGTGTGTAGATGAGATGACCAAGATCAAAGCCTTGTTCAGCGAAATTGTTCGGCTTGGTGTGGCGCGATCCCAAGACATGGCGTTGTTGTGCAACGTAGGTTGGCACTGCATGTAACATCTTTCAGTTCTAGTTCCATCGCCGTAGAACGATACTCCATGCACTGAAGCGGCTCGCTTCGGTTTGGAATGCCAATTTCGAGAAGAGTGGAGAACGTCTCGCGAGGACGAGACTTTCAACCAATTGCAACAGCTTCTCTGTGAAATCGAGCCTCAAGACCACCACGACTTGCACAATCATTTTCGGTGAGGCTCGCGGGCCGGCCCCAGATGTTGACTCGGTTTTGTGCAGGTTGGCCATGGAGACCATTGTAGCTACAGTTGGCGTGACCGACCCGAAACCTCATCGCGTACGTAAGCCATGACTTGTGGTCAACAGGTGAGCAGGGTGTGTTTTAGTTCGGGTCGAAGCAGCAGCACCTTTACCGAGCCGTCCATTTGGACAATGCGTTGCGGCAGATGGAAGGTTGTGACGCGTCACCGTTGGATATTTGTCGAGGTGGCAACAAATGACACATGTGTGAAAATATTCATTCGCAAGTCATGTGAACTAGAAATGGTTCGCAGCTCCCGCCACCAATTTCAACAACTTTTGGCTGGAGCCGACTCTCTTGCTGCTGCGGAGCCTGCGCCAGAAACATCATGTAACCAGGCACTCGACGGATCATCTTCAGCGGGCCACTTGCGTATGCTGTATGAAAATGTTGCGGCCGCGAAACCTGTCAACCTGTCCAATGCGCCACCATCGAAAGAGTTCACGCGACTCCTTGAAGCACAGCGCTGGGCAGAGCTGTCAAAAGCAAATGGTGGAGTGTGTGCCATGCTGGCTACGTTCAGCGACGCTGACGAAGCTGTGTTAGAGGAACTCGCGCAGAGGCACAAATACCACCTCGTGGCGCGACGCATTCAGCGACGGTTCCGCCTGCACCGAACGTCCGTGAGAGAGCAGGAACGAGTGATCAATATCCGCCTTCGGCTTGAAATTGAAGCGGCCAGCCGCATCCAAGTACTCGTCAGTCGTTTGACGATGTGACCCCATGTATGTCGTAGCGACAATGCCGCCGATGGATGAAATGGAGACGATTCAAATCCAGCCGCCTCGTCTTTTTCCGTCGAAAAAACTTGGTACGGGCGTTGTCGTCGACAAACGCCATTCGAATTGCGGTCGTAGGCAATCCGCATCTCGACGTGGTTGGTGTTTCGATATCGCTTCCGCAAGTGCTGCCGGCGATTTCGAGTACGGATGCAGTGTTGACCATACATGTAGTCATTCATGCTGGCCATGTTTGTAGGACGACTGGATACCCCGCGACTTCTCGATGGAAACAACCGATGCGATGTCGAGAGCTGCGATCAAGTACGTTGCCGTGTTCTCGTGTAGTGGAAGTATGGCGAATTGCTGGATCGACTGGCAGGATTCAGAGCACCATTCGAAGGCATCAGGCAACACGTCGAGTACATCAAGATTGGCAATTTCACTTGCTGCGGCGACGGCGACAACTGCGAGCGCATTGGCATGACAGCCAAGCGCTCCACCAGGTACTCCACGTGTTGTCCTTGTACGCCGTCTTATTCCAAGGGCAGGCAACTGTGTCGCTGGTAGACGAGCTGGTCGAGTGGCATCGCATGTTGACGTTGGAGAAAGAGCAAACGCAAGCCGCCATCGTTGCAGAGCACAAAGCTTTCACAGTGGAATGGGAGGTAGGGGCGTGCCCACTTGTACAGGGCATTCTTGGGAGTTGTGCGCTGTGTCGGTGTAGAAATACAGCGCCGAGCTCACAAAGCAGTGTCTGAAAGCCAAGTTGTTTGCCGAGTGGGTTCCCCAGCTCGACAACCACAGCGGCAACACGTACTATCTCAACGTAAAAACGTGTGCTGTCCATCACGATCATCCAAATATCCTTTTTCCGTCTGCACAAGTGATCTGTTGTCCGGAAGGTGGTTTCCTGCGACATTAGGTACATCGCCAACTCGCGCTGAAGCTCCTGGCCAAGCAGCGACGCCGCGCCGAGTCCCAGTTCCAAGAGCGCCTACGCCGTCTCGAAGGTCATTTTGACCACATCACAACTGCTCAAACGACACACCAAGCCGAAATCGAGCGCGCGATATGCCTGCAGTGGGGATGGGGCACGTCGTGAATAAATATGGCTCTCCTGCATACTCTCTCGTCTACGCCGACGTCGAGCAGTTTAACTGCACTAAGACTACCGTCACGTTGTCGCTGGACAGGGACCTGATCGCTTCCTGGGCCAGTTCGTCAGCGGCCATGTGGATGTTTCCGTGAGCTTGGAGCCGCGCGACGACAAACGCAACGGCGGCTTCGCTCGTCATCACTTCCCACACTCCGTCGCACGCAAACAAAACAAACGAGTCGTTCGGCTGGACGTCGACTACAATCACGTCGGGAGTTGCGTCTAGAACGGCCCCGACGCTCTCTTGGGAGTACACTTGAGCTGCCTCCTGGACAGCTTTGACTTCCCGCCCTTTGAATTCGAGGTCCCCGAACGTCCGCGTGATCGCGAGCACGCCGTTCACGCGGTTGTTGATAATTGACCCGCCGGACCGGACAACCTTGTCATGCTCGGTCCGGGTGGAGCATCGATGGTCGGTTGTGAGAGCAATGCACTCGCCGCTTCGACAAATCAGCGCCCTGCAGTCACCGACATGCCCCACAACCAAGCGCAATGTGCTGCACGTGCCGTCGATGAGGGAAAAGGTCGCCGTGGACCCACTGGGGCTGTCGGAAGCGTACAAGACGTCGCAAATAGTTGCGTCAAAGCCCACGCAGATGCTTTGCACGGCCGCGACCAAAGCCAGGCCGTCTGGGACTGGAATGGGAAGGTTTTGCAAGAGATGAGTGTGAAATCGCTCTTGTAGCAAGGATGCACATCCATCACCACCATGGCCATCGTAGAGACCCACAAAGCCCATGCGATTCGCTTGTTCTCCGAGTCGAGTCAAGGCGTCGACAGCGTGCTCGTTTGCATGTTCAAAGATGTTTGGAATGGCCACCCATCGATCTTCTTGGGTGCTGCGCCGTCCCTGCATGGACGACGCTCCCATGCGAATGGTCAAGTGTGGGTTCGCTGAGTGTTCTGTCAAGGATGGCGAAGTGTCCACGAACACCGATGAGTCGGCTTTGATCGTCGGGAGGACGGTGTGTCGCGTCGGAGCCAGGGTGGTCAAAAGCAGCTCATCAAGGCCGTTGGACGATTGGTAAATGGCTTCGGCGTCGTCGGGGTCGTCCATGTCATCGTCTTCGTTGTCGCCGGCGACATGCACTGAAGAGCCGTGGGCGGCCGCGCACACGGTCTCGTCCCCAGACAGTCCTGATACCAATTTGGGGTGGCTTCGCTTTTGGGCAAATCGCTGGGATCTGTAGTGTGTTTCTTCATTTGTGAGGACGAACTTTCGCTTGGTGGTGGGCTGGGAGAGGCGGCGGCGGCTGCTACCTTGTTCATGCATCGCTTGCATTTCGTTGTGTTTGGGGCTTGCAACAGGGCGGCCGTCGGGCTTTTGCGAGTCGGACGAATGCGTTTTGGCAGGAGCGCTGTCGATGGGACGAGGTGCGTTGGGACTGGTTGGAGGGGTTGGGGTTTGAGTCCGTCTGCCTGCAGGAGGCGCGGACGGCGTGGGGGATTCGTGAATGGCGCTGTTGATTTCGTCGGCAGAGACGGTGATGGGAACGGACGATGCTTTTGGTTTGGGTGGGGACGGTCGTCGGCCAGGGGGAAGGCGTTCCTTTGTGATCCATGGGTGCATCATGACTTCATGCAGCGCCAGGCGCTTCGATGGGTCTTTCGTCATGATACCGCTGAGAAAGTCCGCCAGGATCGGGTCGATCGGGAAAGGAAACACGAGCGGGTCGTGCTGAATCTTGTCAAACACTTGGAGGGCACTCTTTGCGACGAACGGGGGGTTGCCGAACTTGAGCATGTACAACGTCGCCCCGACAGCCCACACGTCGGCCAGTTGGCCGGAATCTAGGTCGTAATGTTAGCCATTTGCGATACCGCGCGAGAGAAAAGTGGTGGAGGCACGCACATTGTTCTCCTGAGCACATTTCCGGTGACATAAAGGCGGGTGTGCCCATCGCT
This sequence comes from Aphanomyces invadans, assembly GCF_000520115.1. NCBI lineage: Eukaryota > Oomycota > Saprolegniomycetes > Saprolegniales > Verrucalvaceae > Aphanomyces > Aphanomyces invadans. The sequence continues at coordinate 598,237 of NW_008580155.1, forward strand.
TCGAGCAGCTTTTGTTTGCTTCCGTACAGGTTTTGCGAAATGCCAAAGTCGGAAATCTTGACGACCCCACGCTCGCCGATGAGGAGATTCTGTGGTTTGAGGTCGCCATGGACAATGTTCTGCTCGTGGAGGTACGCGAGGCCCAAGAGCACCTGCAGTGCGACGCCATGGAGCTCCCGGTCTGACATGGGCTCGCAGATCGTCTCGGTGGAAGGCGCGACCCCAACGAGCTTCTTCTGACCCTTTTTGAAGCTGAGCAAGTCACCAAGCTGCATGTATTCGAGGACGAGGAACAGCTTGTTCATGTGCGGGTCGTCCATCACTTCAAAGAGGCGGAGGACATTCGGGTGGTTAAGTTTCTTCATGATGGCAATCTCGCGCTTGATGTCCATGAGGTTGTCGGGCTGCTTGGTCAACTTCGACTGCTTGTTCATGACATCGCGATCAATAAACTTCATCGCAAAGAGCTGACCGGTCGTTTTTTCCTTGCACAGCTTCACTTCGGCATAACTTCCAGCGCCCAAGCTTTCCAGGATGATGTAGTTGTTGATCATGGTGCGCGAGTTGAGCCAGTCGCCAGAAATCGGGTGTGGGTGCGGCAGGTTGTGCGTCGGCAGCTCGGCCTTCTTTTTCTTGACCACTGTTGTGTCTCGAATACCCGCTGCACACAGTCAGGACAGTAAGTGCAGTTCTCCATCGTTCCATGGTCGTACCGGGTTGAGTGGGACTCAAGGGCATGAGTAAATTGGCACTCTGACCGGCCGACGGCTGCCGGACAAACAATTTCACCTTTTCCTGCGATTTCATGACGTCGGCAGTCATGCCAGAAGGAATGGCGCGCTTCGGTTCGTCGGTCACGACCACCGGGGTAGATTGTTTTCGTTCTTGTGGGAGGCTCACGGGAATGGCCACGTCGATCACGGACGGAAGTGGTGTCTGCGTCCCCAACCAGTCATGGACATCTACCGGCTCCGAGTCTGCGTTGCTGCCCTCGCCTCGTGTGGCTGGCAATGTGGCAGTGTCGAGCCAATTCGTCGCAACGTCGTCGTCATCGTCTGAATCGCTTGAACCACCACCGTCAGAATCGACATTCAAAGTTTGACCAAACTCTCCGTTCTCTCGACTGTGACCGCGGGGACCGTTGGCAGAAACAATGTCGACGCTGTACTTTTCACTCGAGGGCGGTGCAAGTACATCGGGGCGGCCTCCTCGCCCTATCCTGCCTCCGCCCCGCGCCGGGCCTCGTCCTCGGGGCATCCCACGGCCCCCGTGTGAGCTCGACATGGCCATCCGCCCTGCTGAGCCGACTCTTTGGCACCCCCGCGGTGTTGGCGGTTGAGATCGAGATGTTTCGTCGACTAAGGTCGCTACAATCGAAGCCGTCATGCTGTCGTGGCTTGGCGGCGATTTCAACGTTGCGTGGGTGTGCGCGGCTTCGGATTCATCAACGGATATCCTGTCGACGTTGTCAATGATGTGTTTGACAAATTCTGTCGTGTTGGCAGCTCGAATGTTTTGCGCCGTCGTCGGAGATCCGCTGCCGCTTTGTGCCATCGTGTTATCATCTGACGTTGGTGGAATGCACGGTTGGTCTCTGGCCATCGTGGCAACGACTTGAGTGGACGCACGTCGTGGCTGGCTGTGCCGACATCCCATGGCGCGTGCGAGGATTGTGTTGTTCACTCGAGGACACCTGTGGCCCCGTCCAGCATTGCGAGGCTCCGATGTGATGTCAAGCGTTTCGTGTTCTGGCGTTCGTTTCAACGTTTCTCCTTGCGAATGCCTCGACAATTATGTTGGCGAGACTTTATGATGAAGCCTCGGTGCATTCCACATCGCGTGGGGATATCTTGTATGCCACAGAGGTCGTATTGCCATATTGGGGGCTCTGTAAAGCTTAACCGTGGATGGCGTTCGTTGGAAAGGGTGGCCAACCCTTTGACGTTACTCCGAGTGTACCGTTGCCCTTGCTCAAACGCCGCTTCACGGGCCATGCGATGCCTAATTATAGCCCATTTGCACGCACGTCGCCATGGACGGGTACGACACTGCCTCCCCTTCCAAGAGCCCGACGGCCCATGGCCACAAGAAGTGGATCAAGAAGGAAAAAATTGGCCAAGGGTACGTCCTCTTGGTGCTTCGATTCCTCATTCGGCCGTGGCAGGGCACAAGGCACTGTGTACCGTTGCGTGGATGCTGCCACGGGTCGCATCGTCGCCATGAAGGAAGTCAACATAAAGGGTTTGTCCGATCATGAAATCGTACGAGATGCCGTTGCTGGTAAATACTTGACGTTGACCACCAGGACGCTTTGACGAGCGAAGCCACCGTGATGAAGAGCTTGTCGCACAAGCACATTGTGCAGTACTATGGCGTGCGGCACAAGAAGCGAACGCTCGAGATATCCATGGAGTACATGCCGGGAGGGTCTTTGAGTGCGTACATTCGTTCGGTTGGTGGCAGCTTGACGTTGGACCGGACCAAGAGCTACACGTGGCAGCTGCTTCGCGCAGTTCAATTTCTGCATGACCACCGCATTGCGCATCGGTATGCTTCCCATGATCTCCAACACCTTATCTTGGGGTAGCGACATCAAAAGCGCCAACGTGCTGCTGACGGACGACCAGTCCCAGATCAAATTGGCCGACTTCGGCGCGTTGAAAGAAATTGGAAGCGTGTCGGTGGTTGGCGGGCTGAAAGGCACGCCGCACTGGATGGTTCGCCCATCACGTGCACGACGAAGTCTCAACGCGTCGTCCTGTAGGCTCCAGAAGTGATCAAAGAGCAGCAAACTAGCGAGGGGTACGGTCAAGCACGACCCCCCATCACCGATCACCTCAGCCCACGTGGCGTAGGTGGATGAAAGCGGATATATGGAGCTTGGGCTGCACTGTCTTGGAAATGCTCACGGGGCGAACGCCGTGGCAAGAATACAGCAACCCCCTCACAGCCATGTACAAGATCGTATCGAGCGAATCAACCCCCCAAGTCCCGTCGGACCTACCGCTCGAGGTTGCCATCCTTCTCTGGTCGACCTCATGGACAGCTTGCGTGCAGGCAACGTCGTTCCTCGAGTCGTGCTTCCAACGCGATCCCACCAAACGTCCGAGCGCGTCCGAGTTGCTGCACAGTGCGTTTTTGAAGTCTGTTCGGAAACAAAAGAAGAAGGCTCGTGACGCCACAGAGTCCCCAAAGGCACACTCTGCCAACAACAACAAGAGTAGCGCTGATCACTCGCCGCGACCATGTCGAGTACGCATGGTTTGGTTTTTGGTTCCATCGTGATGAACACGACATATTTTGCACAGGACGGCCCCGAATCTCCTCCATGCAGGAGCGTGGTTGATTCGATGCCCAAGTCGAAAATCCATGCACTGGTGGCCGACGACGCTTTGACCGTATCGAAGCAACGCAAGTCAAAGAAACCCATTCGATTGGAGCCACTCGCTGTTGGCTCCACGTCCAACCAAGAAAAGAGTACGCCTCGGTCCAAAGCCAAGGTAGAAAGCACTATTGTGTGATCCCCGTGGCTCGGACTAATGGATCGGCGCCACAGGCGGACGGAAAGCCATTGTTGGGCGATCCGTTGCTATCTCCTGAAGGGTAAAATCCACATCACGTTATCGGAGCTTGAGTGACGTTTGCGGTAGCCATTACAAAATGGGTTCATTTCCTGACATCCGATTGACCTCGCCAGTCGCATCCCCTCAAACGTCCCCCGCTGGACCCGTCGCCCTGTCGGGGGCCAAGTCCATGGCGGAACAAGGTTTCCCGACCTTGAAGATACGCCCCGAGCTACGGAGGATTGCAACAGCCCCCCAGACGGTCAGGCGACTTGGGGCCTTGTCCCCAAAAGCCCTGAAACTCCCTCCTTTGTCGGCGCGGGGCATGGCGCGAAGCGAGAGCCCTCGTGAGGTTGACCGCGATGGCAACAATGCATAACAATTTGTCAACTTG